>NC_083461.1:2383070-2390570 GCF_030014155.1 Tachysurus vachellii
CGACACCCGGTGAGTGTTATCCAGTCTGAGACATCTCTTTACTCACTGTTACAAACTCAGGTTTTGATATCGTTTCACCATCACTCTATCTTTATTTCAGCTCTCCTCGACTCCGGTTCAGCCGGCAACTTCATCTCCTCGAAGCTATGTAACCACCTTCAGATCCCCAAGATCAGAGTTCCGAAGGCACTCCAAGCCCACTCCTCACCAGCAAACCATTAAACAAAGCCAACATACACCATAGTGCCAGACCTGTGACTTTGACAGTGGGAGCACTGCATGTGGAGGACATCAACCTTCAAGTTCTGGAGAATTCCACCTCGGATATCACCCTCGGCTTATACAACACAACCCAGAGCTCTCTTGGAAAACAGGTGAGGTGAAGAGGTGGAGTTCTCACTGTTTGTCAACCTGTTTCCCTCAACTGCCTTTACGTGGTAGCGGCTCGATATCCAGAGTACAAGTATGTACCACTTCTATTGAAAGCCCTCACCAGAATATTCCCTGCAGAATCCCAGTCCAATATCAGGAATATGCTGATGAGGAATCTGAGCAGCCTGAGACCATTCTTCCATCCTCCATTATCGTCAGTCCCATTCAGTGGACACCTGAAGAGGAAAGTCCTGTCCATCCACCACCGGAATGTCCACCCAATGTTCAGTTCATACCCTCATCTCAACGCATGCCCCTCATCAATCAAATACATACCTCTGTTGGCACTGGTCACCCTAGTATCAGTCGAACCCTCTCACTCCACTCAAGTTCTGGTGGACTGAGATGGCCCAAGATATCAGGAGGTTCGTTTTAGGATGCTCAGTCTGTGCCACCACCAAAACACCTCATCATCTGCCCACTGGAAAACTTCATTGTCTTATTATTCCTAACTGTCCATGGTCACACTTAGGGGTGGACTTCACCACAGATCTGCCGGCTTCTGAGGGCAAGACCTGCATATTCATTGTGGTCGACCGTTTCTCTAAATCCATCAGACTAATCCCCCTCAAAGGACTCTCCACGGCAATGGAAACTGCAGAACTCCTCTTCAAGCATGTCTTCAGGTATTTTGGAATTCCTGAAGATATTGTCTCTGATCATGGTACCCAATTCACCTCCAGAGTCTGGAAGGCTTTCTTCCAGCACCTAGGTGTAGCCGTCAGTCTCTCCTCCGGATATCATCCCAAATCTAATGGACTGAGAGGAAGATCCAAGACATCAGTAGGTTCCTCTGAGTGTTCTGTCAACTCCACCAGGACACCTGGAATCAGTTCCTCCCATGGGCTGAGTATGCACAGAACTCCTGAGGCAACAAACCACTTACTTAACGCCATTTCAGGGTGTACTCGGCTACCAGCCACCTGGTCGGGTGAACCTTCAGATGTTCCGTAAGTCGATTACTGGTTCCATGAGAGTGAGAGGGTATGGGACTCGGCGCATCATCAGTTGCAGGGGGCCATTAGAAGACACAAAAGAGCAGCAGATACTCGTCGTTCATCCACTCCTTCCTACCAAGTGGGTCAGAAGGTATGGTTGTCCACGAGGAACACCACCTACCCTTGAAAAAGACACCGGGATTTGCTCGGTAAAGGAGATCTTTGATTCCAGACATTGAGGTGGGATTCTACAGTTTCTTGTCGATTGGGAGGGGTATGGACCTGAGGAATGCTCATGGGTACCCCGGAATTATATCCTAGACCCCAATCTTCTCCAGGAGTTCCATGATGCTCTGTGTTCCCCAGTCCTCAGGAGCAGACCGTGAGGGGTGGGCACTGTCACAGAGTCACCAGGTCCTTCCCTCACTCACCAGCGTTCACATTCACCTGAGTACTAATCAGCATATCAAAGTTCAGAACGAACACCACATTTGAGAGTCGAGTAAAAACAAGAAAAAAAATGGTTAAGATGTTGCCTCCAAGTATCTGAAAAGACAACCACATCATCCAAGTATGCTGCACAGTTCGGAACACCCCCCAAAACTCTGTTCCTCAGCCTCTGGAAGGTTGCTGGTGCATTACGGTGACCAAACACTATAACAGTATACTGGAGGAAATTATCAGGTGTAGCGAAGGCTGAAATCTCAGCTGTTCAAGGGATAAGGGGGACCTGCAAATAACCCTTAAGGAAGTCCAACTTACTGGTGAATTTTGCTGCATCAACAGAATCAACACAATCCTCCATTCTTGGGAGAGGAAACAAACCAGGCTTTGTCACAGCAAAATTTCTGTATAAAACTTAAGAAAAAAATTTATTTTTCTGTAATTGGTACAGAAACAAAAGGAGACATCAGCTTTAGGCACTAACTCACAAAGGGAACACCATGGGCTCACACTCAGCATAGCCAACCCATTTTCCTATAAATAATCAGTTTCCTGCTTCATAATTGCATGCTTAGAAGGGTTTACACCTTATGGGTGTTGTCCAATGGGTTTATGACCACCCACCAAAATGTCATGTTCAATGACTGTAGTACGGGATGGAACATCAGCAAACAGTTTAAGAAATTTACTTATTAAGCCTTTAATTTCTTCCTGGAATGATAGAGGCAAACCTCGAAAATTCTTGGGCGGCCGCTGTAAGGCTTGGGAGTTCACCAAACGAAGGAAAGACATGCAGTTCCTACCAAGATGTAAATCATCAACTTCAGGGAAGTATTCAGCAGGAGAAATCTGTCCATCTACGGAGAGAGTCATCACTGACGTCACAGCTTGGGCAGGTTTGGACTGCACTGGCGAAGGCCGAGCATGATACTGTTTCATCAGGTTAATGTGGCACACACGGTACTACGTCTAAAACCAGGTGTACTAATAACATAGTTATTGGCAATCAACTTTTGCTTCACCTCATAAGGTCCAGCAAACCGGGTCTGGAGAGAGGATCCAGGCACCGGTAATAGTACCAGCACTAGGTCACCAACACAAAATGAGCAAGAGACAGCCTTACGGTCATACCGCTCTTTCATAGCCCCTTACGAAGAGTGCAATGCAGCCCCTGCCATCTCTCTTGCCAATTCTAAACGCTCATGAAAAAGTCGAACGTAATTCACAATTGTTTTTCCCAAAGGGGGAGAAGACTTAGCCAACCACTGCTCTTGCATGGCCTTTTAAGGGACCTCTCACAGAGTGACCAAACAAAAGGTCTAAAGGGCTAAAACCAAGAGATTCTTGCACCACATCATGTATAGCAAATGGAAAAAGATGCACCCCTTCATCAAAATCCTTACCGGTTTCTACACAGAATGTGCACACCATGGTTTTAAAAGTTTGGAGAACATGCTCCATACCACCTTGCTACTGTGGATGGTAAGCACTAGAAAGCTGGTGAGAAATCTGCAATGTGTGCATTACTTGTGAGAAAAGACATGATGTAAAATGTGTCCCGTGATTGGTTTTTATATACTTAGAGAGTCCAAATGTGGTGAAAAACTTTTAAGGGACTTAACCACTGTTTTTGACTTAAGCGTACGCATAGGGAATGCTTCAGGGAAATGGGTGGCAGCACACATTATAGTCAGAAGGTAAGAATTACCAGAATGGGTTTTAGGCAATGGACCAGCACAATCTACTTTGATCCTTTCAAACGGGTCTGTGGTGATTATGATGGGATTTAGGGAAGCAGCTGGAATAACCTGATTAGGTTAAGTCCTGCTCTAACTTACAACATCACTCTTTATACCAGGCCAATAGAAATAACACAAGATATGCTGATTAGGAGATAGAAATAACGCAAGATACGGGTTGTAACACTGGACATACTGTCCTTATATGCAATTTTAAAAACCTCTAATTTAGTTTTTTTCCACTTTCGCTCGAGGTTATGGGTTTTTCTCTTGAGGGTGTGAGTATGACTATTATACCACGGTGCAGGTGTTTTGTCTCTAACCTTCTGAAATCTCATTGGGACAACAGTGTCTAATGTGCTAGTGAATATAGTGTCTATGCTGTTAGTCATTACATCTAGATCATTTGTGTTTAAGGGTACAGTAAGAAATCCAGACAGATCAGGCATTAATCGATAGGTCTGAAAGAAAACCTTTCAGACGAGGCTCATACTTATACTGTAGATATATCCTGTCAGGATTACAGACCAATGTAATCATTTGTTTTAATCCAGGTAATGGTATTGTAAGTATGGTAAGTTTATTTAGACAACGTCTCATGAATGTACTTTTTGATCTCACTACTCAGGATACAGACACAGTTTCTATAGGATGAGCTACGTGTGCGTCTGTATCAATTTGATGATAATGAGTTGAAGGATAGCTATCAAAATTTTCTCTATGTAGTGCACTATGTAGGTGCTACCAGGGTGGGTGATCTTTATTGTCATTGTGTAGTACAGGTACATAACAACCAAATGCCATTCATTATCTACCAGAAGTGTAAATAGTAGAAATGATGTGCAGATAAATCTGTAACTATATGTATAATAAATAAATAAAAAAATCAGGTAGAATGTGTACAAGAATAGGTGTTAGTTGTATATACTACGTGTGAAAAAATACATGTAATAATGTCTGTGTAATGTGCGTATTATATAAATTGTATATACAGAGTTAGTGACATAATCTACAGTCTATGTACAGATTTACTGATATATTTATACAGAGCTAAACTAGCATAAGGAATGAATTTACAGTTCTATATCTTATAATTACATAAAAGTATACATGATGTACACTACTGTTCTTTACACTATCATACTTTACACATTAATAATCTTTCATACTCTGTATATTGTGGTCTTTATTTATTTATTTATTTATTTATTTATTTATTTATGTATAGCATTGTCTGTAAATTAAACATATAGTGTAGTTACTTTATGTCTGTAATTTTGAAGATCACCAACAGCTGATACCAAATTCCTTGTGTGTGTAAAATCATATGTAACCAATAATCCTGGTTCTGACTCCTGAGTGTTTACTTTCATATGAGCTTCATATTAACGCCACTGTGGAGTGAGACATGAGGAAGACGTTCAGTCATCAACATGGACACGAGATACTGTAAAGAAACAGGAGAATCTCATTTATTAGCGTCCAGGGAAAAGAGTTTATAAAAAATATTGTTTTTTTAATTTATGAACTTACAACAATCTTCTTTATTATAGATAGTTTAATAGTCTTATTTTAGTTTTTTTTATTTTTCTTTATTTTTTTTATTTTTAAGTTTTGGTTAACAGTGTTAAGTGTGATCACGGTATCGATTATAAGATTCTTACAGAAAAGGTTTCTCATGAAGGGAAATGCTCACAGGAAGCGTCTCAGGGATAAGATGTGATGTGTTGAGCTTCAGGTGATGCGGTGGTCCTGAGGGGATGAAGAGGTAGGAGATAAACAAATAAAGATGAAAAACATTTTAGTCATAAACCTTCATTTTTCTTCCTGGTTAAGGAAATTCCTGGTTAGCAAAATAACACAAACACACACACACACACACACACACACACACACACACACACACACCAATAAAAAACAAACACATTCAAAACACTCAGCTCCAGAAAACACACACCGAGCAGACGCTGTCCATCAAACACACATTTTATTCACCGCACTGAGACATAAGCATTATGAATTCTCCAAGTGCACGTGCCCCGGCTTCACCTGTCAATCAAACTGAACCTGAACTCGTCAATCAAAGCGCATCACTCGCCCCGCCTCCCACATCACTGTCACTGAGATCAGACACAGAGTCAAAGGGAAAATCACTCAGGCTTCACGTCTGGGGAAAAAAGGAGACAAAGCCTCACATTCAGAGCAACAAACAAACAAACAAACAAATAAATAGATTTACGTTTCCTGTAGAACAGAATGATGTGATAGGACGCAAAGTCTTTTATTCTTCCGAACGATTCGTCAAATGTTTTTAAATAATGACGTGATATGTTTTATCCGTTTATTGTTACATTTAATATTGTGGAGCAACTTCCGGTTCTCACTTATGTTATAGCAGCAATAAACACTGGTTCTCTCGCACACACTCTCGCACACTCTGTTTACGTTCTCTCTCACACACTCTCTTTACGTTCTCTCTCACACACTCTCACACACTCTGTTTACGTTCTCACTCACACTCTCACACACTCTGTTTACGTTCTCTCTCACACACTCTCACACACTCTGTTTACGTTCTCTCTCACACACTCTCACACACTCTGTTTACGTTCTCACTCACACTCTCACACACTCTGTTTACGTTCTCTCTCACACACTCTCACACACTCTGTTTACGTTCTCACTCACACTCTCACACACTCTGTTTACGTTCTCTCTCACACACTCTCACACTCTGTTTACGTTCTCACTCACACACTCTCACACACTGTTTACGTTCTCTCTCACACACTCTCACACACTCTCTTTACGTTCTCTCTCACACACTCTCACACACTCTCTTTACATTCTCTCTCACACACACTCTCACACACTCTCTTTACGTTCTCTCTCACACACTCTCACACACTCTCACACACTCTCGCACACTCTCGCACACTCTCACACACTCTGTTTACGTTCTCTCTCACACACTCTCTTTACGTTCTCTCTCACACACTCTCAGACACTCTGTTTACGTTCTCTTTCACACACTCTCTTTACGTTCTCTCACACACTCTCACACACTCTGTTTACGTTCTCTCTCACACACTCTCACACACTCTGTTTACGTTCTCTCTCACACACTTTCACACACTGTTTACGTTCTCTCTCACACACTCTCTTTATTGATGTAAGAAAACGTCATGTAAGATGTAAGAAAACATCAAGTTGCAGCTTCAACTCTAACTGATACACAGACTTCTTCACCACATCAGATCACACACACACACACACACACACACACAGCATTTCTCTCTGGAAGTGTTAAGAGTGTGAGAGATGTAAAGAAAGCTAAAGTGTGCGTATAAAATTTATATAAAATGAATAGTTTCTGTGAGGCAACACACAAAACTCACAAACACACACACCCATGCGCACACACACACACACACACACACACACACACACACAGACACACGCTTGCTCTGTGACATTTATCAGAAAGCACACACCCTGACACTTCCATTTGAGAGAACGACTCCAGCGGTTTATAAGAGCAGCTCTAAATGAGTGTGTGTGTTTTTATGGCTTGTCGGAACAGCAGCTCTGTCCATCACTGGCCTCGTGCTGCCAATTACACACACACACACAAACACACACACAAACACACACACACACATGACGTAGTTTGGCTTTGAAAAATGTTAACACTAGCACATTTAATTATTACAGTTTTTATTTATTTGCTTCCTGCCAATTTAACATTTAATATAGACGACACATCTGGGATTGGATTAGATGGAATTTATTAATCAGCTCCTGTAAATCTGCCAAATATCAAATCAAACACAAGCCAATTTGCAGTGAGACGAATTAGCATTTTATTTTCATTCATCTTCAGTAACTGCTTCCTCTTGGTGAGGGATGTGGAGCATCCGGAACTGATCCACACCCTGTGTATCACA
>NC_083461.1:2393070-2398070 GCF_030014155.1 Tachysurus vachellii
CGTAACAGCTGATGAAAAAGCAGAGACACTCACACACGCACACACATGCACACACACATACACACGCACACACATACACAGGCACACACACGCACACACACACGCACACACATACACACACACACTTAGCTGACTTATAATCAATTTTGATTTGAAACTGTAATACACAGAGGAAACACAAACAAGCTAGGATCAAACGTTACTCCTTTTCATTCTGTTATTCTGATATCCTCTTTACACACACACACACACACACACACAAACATGCTGCTACAACACACACAAACTAGTGACACTGTTGTTGTTTCAATGTGTTAGACGTGTGTTTGTGCCTCTGATAATCTCACACTGAATTTTAGTGTTGAAGAGAAATCTGAGCTGATTATTAGATGAACAAACACTCGGAGCGTCTCAGAGAGCAGAAATGGGTTTGATATCAACATTTACTCAATTCTATTCAATTCAATTCAAATCTATTTGTATAGCGCTTTTAACAACTGACATTGTCTCAAAGCAGCTTTACAGAACATAAACATAGAGCAAAAGGTTAATATTAAGAATAATATAATACAAAAATTCAAGATTTACACAATGTTCTTATAAATTTTTGTTTTTCTGGAACTTTTCTATAAATCTATCACCTCTAGTATTGTAGAGAAAAACAGAAATAGTGATAAAACTCTATAAATTCTTAAAGTCTTGAGTGTTTACTTTTATATGAGCTTCATATTAACACCACTGTGGAGTGAGACATGAAGACGTTCACTCATCAACACGGACACGAGATAAACAGGAGGAAATAATATTTTACGCTGCATCGCGGTTGATTGACAACAAGTACTCAAGATTGTCATTTTAAAGCCATGACAGCATCAGTGGTATTTGACATCAGGATCAGGATCAGTTGGGAAAGTCAGATATTTCAGTAGCTCTAATTATGTTACATCAGTAGAAACACAGTATTTTAACCGTCAGCAACAGCAGCTCGAGGAGAACCTTCACTTTATTACTCCATATAAACTGGTGTTCCAGCCTGAACACACTCACACTGATCAAACCTCATCCGATTACCTCAAAGCACTTCGGCAAATTTTCACTACGGTCACGTTAACATCACCGAGCTGTGTGAGGAAAACGATTTAACACTCCAGTGTTACAGAGCTGAAGAGACAGGAGGAAGAGGAGGAGGAAGATGCTGTTGTGTGTTAAGAGCTGAAATTAGCTTCTCTATGGATTTACTGGTTTCCTTTAATGGAGTTACGTCCATTAACCATTAAGACAAAGTGTCACAGACCGGAATTGATCGAAACAGTCGAAAGCCGTGGCTCGTTAACAGGAAGTGACGTTGCAAACAACAGGATATTAAAAGAAGAGAGAATTTAAACATTTTACAGATCGAAGACACAAGAAACGTCAAGGTCTTTAAAAAAAACGACTGAGGAAATGGAGCGTAAAAAAGAGGAGAGAATTTGGAACAAAGTGTCTGGAAAATACAAGCGATTAATAAAATAGCGTAAAGATTTGTTATGATGCCTGGAATTAGACACATAAACAGAATTTTAGACAGAAGTGGAGAAAACCACAGAAGATTCCAGTCCAGGATACTGATTAGCTAGAAGGGGATCTGGACACAGGAGAAAAAATCATAACAAGCCAAAACATCTCTGTGTCTTGTTTGTCTTGTCCTACACTGTGTACACCAGGTTACACAGATACACTTTATGTGGCTAGGACTAACTTATTAAGTCCTTATAGCTCTGTCTTTGTTTTATTTAGCACCCTGATCCTGAATCATGAAATCCACTCCTTTTTTTTTCAACTTTTCTTCTTCTCAGTTTCATTTTGTCATCAGTGGGAGATAATAATCAAGAGAATGAAAGTTTTAACTAAGATCTCTTACAGTCTTACCCCAATATATCAGCCACACTTGAGTTACCTGATTAGTCACGCCCAGCTCTGATTTTTTTTGTGTATAACGTCTTGAAGTGATGAAGCTGAGGATTCTTCTTTTTGACTCGTCACAGTTTGTCACAGCCTTCCTGTCTGTCTGTCTGCCTGCATCTCTGTCTGTCTGCCTGTCCCTCTGTCTGTCTGTCTCTCTGCTGGTTAATGTGTAGAATAAATGTCTCAGAAAGTTGGCGTATGTGTGTGTATGTTTGTGTGTGTGTGTATGCTTGTGTGTATGTGTATGTGTGTGTGTGTGTGTGTATGTTTCTGTGTGTGTATTCTTGTGTGTATGTGTGTGTATGTTTGTGTGTGTATGTGTGTGTGTGTGTGTAGAATAATGAGGGATTGTTGTGTGGCCTCTAAATGAAATTACACCCTGATGGAGCTTCAGACTGCAGACATTCAGACCTTTTTTCTTTTTCTGACAGGCGACTAAAAATGACCTTTAACTAAAAGGATTCAATTACCTGCTCTTACTCGCTCTGCTTCCTCCCAGTCCACAGGGTTCAGTAATGAGGAGTGAAAAAACCTGCAGAATTTTATACAGCCAGGTGTGTGTGTGTGTGTGTGTGTGTGTGTGTGTGTGTGTGTGTGTGTGTGTGTGTGTGTGTGTGTGTGTGAGATTTAATTTGATTGATTGATTGATTGATTGCATATATATATAGTATATATATATATAAAATATATATATACTGTATGTCTGCCTATATATATATATATATATGCAGTTTATATGTAATAAATAAATATATTAATGTATATATACTTATTAATGATCTAATGAGGATGAGGTTCCCCTTTGAGTCTGGTTCCTCTCAAGGTTCCTTCCTTTACCATCAAGGGAGTTTTTCCTCCCCACAGTCACCTGAGTCACCTCAGACTTGCTCATTGGGGATAAATACAAACACATTTAAATATATATAATATTAATCTTAAATTTTGTATTATATTAATCTTTATATTATTCTTTATAATAACCTTTTGTTCTATGTTTATGTTCTGTAAAGCTGCTTTGAGACGATGTCAACTGTAAAAAGCGCCATACAAATAAATTTGAATTGAATTGAATTAATAATTTTACTAAATTCTACTAATAAATTCAGAATTTTATTTCAAAGAATTTTAAAGATTCAGTGCAAAATTCAGTGCTATTATCAAATCGTTTTGTGATCAAATCGGAGCTGCAAATGTTCATTAAAAAATAGAAATAACATCACAACAACAATCATGACTTAGTATATAATATACATAAATAAACATATAAATATAACAACAATTAAATATAGAGTCTTCATGCATGCAGTAGCTAAAAATAACGATAAAGCAGAAAACGGCGCACAAATACAGAATAAAGTAAAATACATTTAAATAAAATAAATTCATTCAAATAAAAATACAAAGAATTTAAAAACTATTAAAAACAATTGATCAAATGTTAGCGTTAGACGTTAAACTAGCTGGCGTGTTGTGTGTTGTGTGTATCAGCAGCTGGATGTGTGATGATTTTATGTTGAGTTGAAGTGTTGACGAGTTTCATCCACTGTTGCCATGGCTGCAGGAGTCTTTTATTACCCATAATGCACTGTACCTGTAACGTTTATCATGCTAACTGCTAATCAGTCAGTTACAGTGAAGTTATGATGTCTTGCGAAGTCTACGATGTCCAGTGTCTAACTAGACAGAATGTTTTCAGAATGTTCAGTGAGTTTTCAACATCTGGTTCTAACGTTCAAATGACGTTAACGTAAAGTTCGAAAGTTCTCATCGGCTGTAATATTGATTAACTTCATGGGTTAACATTTCAAGCAATGTTTCTAGTTATTATACGCAAAAAACTAGCATTGAGCAGATGTTCTTCACAGATCAATGTTCTCCCAACACCAGACTTTCACTACATTGGTTACTTCCTCGGGGCTGATCAGACACAGCGCCCTCTGCAGGAGACTGATGGCGGCTTCATACACAATAAATCTGTGATTATTAAAAGGGTGCAGATTCAGACACGGGCTCCTCTCGCTCAATTCAATTAGAAACGATCTGAGCTCCGACTGAAGCCACAGCTAAAGGAGACGACCTCAGTATGAGTCTGGAGACTAATCCAGAGAATGATGTTGCTATAGAAACGATAATAACGAAGGCATTACTGTAAACCTGTGAGTTGTAGCTGCTCTACTGATCTGATCTGACCAATCAGAGCTTCTTTTCCTGTTTTGCTAGCTGTGATTCCTCACTCTTTCTTCCAGCTTTGGTTAATTAAAGAACAGATGATCTCTTGAACAGATGAAAGGAGCTGAACGGCCCTCACATGTGCTGTAAAGCACTTTAAATGATCTACAGTTCACACTGAAACGATTCAGTCACACACTCAGTCTGAGAATATAAACCTAAAGTGTCTCAGGGAACAAAATTTAATTAACCACTGAACATTAATCAACAGACTCACACACACACACACACACACACACTGTGTGGGGTGTGGTCTGTGTGTGTCTCTGTGAGGGGCGTAGCATCTGTGTGTCAGTCTCAGTGAAGGTGACATGGCTGGTTGTGTCAGTGTAGAAGGTGTGGCCTTTGTACGTCAGTCTCAGTATTGGAGTGAAGAAGGTGTGACGTAAGTCTGTGAAGGAAGTATGGCTTGTTGTGTACGCTTGGTGTGGCCTCTGTGTGTCTCAGTGAAGGAGGCGTGGCCTCTGTGTGTCTCAGTGAAGGAGGCGTGGCCTCTGTGTGTCTCAGTGAAGGAGGCGTGGCCTCTGTGTGTCTCAGTGAAGGAGGCGTGGCCTATGTGTGTCTCAGTGAAGGAGGCGTGGCCTCTGTGTGTCTCAGTGAAGGAGACGTGGCCTCTGTGTGTCTCAGTGAAGGAGGCGTGGCCTCTGTGTGTCTCAGTAAAGTAGGCGTGGCCTCTGTATTTCTCAGTGAGGGAGGCATGGCCTATGTGTGTCTCTGTGAAGGAGACGTGGCCTATGTGTGTCTCAGCGAAGGAGGCGTGGTCTCAGTGTGTCTCGGTGAAGGGGGCGTGGTCTAAGTGTGTCTCAGTGAAGGGGGCGTGACCTCTG
>NC_083461.1:2400570-2410570 GCF_030014155.1 Tachysurus vachellii
TAGGAAGTGTGTGCGGACGCTTTCAGGAGGCCATGAAGAAGCAGCAGATCGTCACAGTGTTACAAAACACACACTCTGAACCTCAGAGACTCGCCCTGCTGCTCGACGACAACTTTTACTACCACAGCATGAGATACCAAGTGTACCAGCTCGCCCGCAAACGTACACATACTGCAGTTATTATTATTATTATTATTATTATTATTATTATTATTATATTTCTATTATTTTTAGTGATAATGTGACAATTATTTGTCATTTGTATGATTTTATTTATTCCCTTATGTTGATGTTTGCATTTTTTTAAAGAAATAAATTTTAAAAAATAGCAAACATAAATAAGAGAATAAAAGATTATATGGTTAAATAACAAAATATAGAATTAATAAAGATTTATATAAATGTTTTAATATATTTATATTTTAAAAATATTATATTTAACTATACCTTTAAAAAGAACAATAAAATGGGATAAAAGGAAAAAATCAATAGAAATTTAATGTATTCATAATTTACTCAAATTTATTATAATTACAGAATAGATTTAAAATCAGTAAATAAAAAGGTTTAGAATGATAGAAATGTCTGTGTATAATTGTGTTATAATTGTGTTAAACCTCTCTCTCTGATTGGCTGCAGATTCTGTGGGCTTCTGTGAAGTTTACCTGCATTGTCCACTGGAAGTGTGTCTCCATAGAAACAGGGTCAGAGGTCAACTGGTGTCCGATGATGTCATTATTGTGATGTCCAATCGCATGGAGCCTCCGAACACGGAGAAGAATCAGTGGGAGAAGAACAGTGTGACTGTGGACAACACACACCCGGTCTCACACACACAGCTGTATGACGCACACATGCACACACAAACGGCTGTATGACACACACATACTGTACACACACACACACATGCACGCACGCATACACACATGCACACACACACACACACACACACTCAAACACAAAAAGCTGTATGACACACATGCACGCACACACACATGCACACACAAACAGCTGTATGACACACACACACACACGCACAAACACAAAAAGCTGTGACACACACATATGCACACACAGCTGTATGACACACACACACAGAGAGAGAGAGAGAGTTGGAATGAGAGTGAGAGATCAGTGTGGTATGTAGATGAAATGCTCTTTCATATTCATGTTTAATAAAAGAACTAAATAATAAAGGGTGTGTGTGTGTGTGTGTGTTAGACAGGAGTTGCTGCAGGTGATTTCTTCAGCAATAGAAAATCCTCTGAGTCCAGTTCATGATGATTCAGAACAAAGGGTAACACACACACACACACACACACCCTTTATTATTTAGTTCTTTTATTAAATATGAAAATGAAAGAGCATTTCATCTACATACCACACTGATCTCTGTCCAACTCTCTCTCTCTCTCTCTCTCTCTCTCTCTCTCTCTCTCTCTCTCTCAGGAGGCAGACAGACAGCTCTGTGCCTGCAGTGTGGTACATCAGGTGGATCAGGTGTGCAGGAGACTCATCTCTCAGTCCATGGCGAAGGCCAGAGGTAATAAAGTTAATCAGCATCCTCTGGCCAATCAGAGTGCAGTATTCCTCAGCACAGGTACATGATGATGATGATGATGATGATGATGTTTTGTGTAGCGCTAACAGCGAGCGGTGACGAGCTGAAGGCTTTAGCCCGAGATCTGAGTGAGGAGAAGAGTCGGTTCCTGCAGGAGCTGAGAGTTCAGCTTCTCCAGCAGCTCGGACAGGACGAGTGTGTGTGTGTGGAGCGTGTGGTCACCATCGCCACCGACACGTTTACACACAGAACACACGTGACTATGGAGCGAAGCAGCCTACGCTCGTGAGACACAGAACATGTTTATTAACACACTGACGTGTTCAGTGCTCAGTGTGTGTGTGTGAGAGAGAGAACATCAACACGTCTCATCAATTCATTCGCTTCATCAAGCTTTTAATAAGATTTAAAAATCCTCTAAATTACTTTATCATTATTCACTAAATTAAGAAACTAAACGCATTAAATTTCTGTTATTAATTACAATAAAACCAGACACTTGATTAACGACAATAAATGTTAATTGTCAATAATATTAAAGATGAAAAGATCCGCGTGGACATTTAGATTTACTGCATTATGTATTTATATAGAAAGTAATTCATTCCTTTTGTTTGTTAATTAAAAAAGTTTGTTTTATTTAGAGAAACAATGACGTCCTTCTGTAATTATTTCCTGATGTTTACAGATCGCTCGTCTGTCGGTACAGAATCATTCATCAGTTCTGACGAAATGTGTAATGTTTTATTCTGTGAATAAACGCTGCTGAATAAATAAATTCTCCTTTCTAAAATGACGTCACTACAGAACTCGAGCCACATGATGTTTTTAATCAGTTTGTAAAATTCAGACCGTCAACATTTTTAAATCACAATAGATTTTGTAAAACTAGTCAGAAAGTCCATCAGCTACAAAACTCCCACAATCCTACACGATTCTCTCACACGCACACACGCGCGTATACATACGCACGCACACACACACACGCGTGCACACACATACACGCACACATACATACACACACGCGCGCATACATGCACACGCACACATACACACACGCATACATACACACACGCACACACACAGTAATTTATAACATGATCACAACTCTACTGAGTTTTAAGAGATTTCTGAAATGTAAAAATAAACATTTAAACCTTCTACATGTGTAAAAATCTATAAAAGGATTTTATAAAACATGAAATCAATCACAAGTCGTTATGTAGAACATCACATGAGATGATTTATAAATAAAGAATGTTAAATATAAAGAGATTCGAATTTAAACCTGACGCTAAAACAAAACAAATTTATTAACATAGAAATGGAACTTAAGTAGATTTTCTAAGAGAGAAATGTGAGTATAAATATTAAATACTTTTCATTTAGAAAGTTAAACATGTTGCTGTTACATTTCTGTTCTTTATGATATTAATAATACGGTTTGTGGGCGTGGCTTTGAAGGCCATAAATAGTACAGAATTTAATACTGAATATAGAAGGAGATACTGACGGGGAGCAACTGTAAGTGGGCGGAGCTTCAACACAAAAATCTCTGCGTCTATAGACTGAAAGTCACAGAACAGAAAGTGGGCGTGTCCATAGTACACAACAATGACAGCGGCTGTAAGTGGGCGTGGCTTTCTAACCAGACAGGAATGTGGACGTGCCGTAGGGCAATAAGAGCGGCTCAGAGTGGGCGTGACTTAATGTTAGAAAGAATGCGCTATTACGTACCATCTAAATATTGAAACATTTATGTGGGCGTGGACTTAAAACGCAGAACAGAAAGTGGGTGTGGTCTTTAAATTACACACTGGATAGGATAATGACAGCAGTCAAGATAGTCAAGATGTTCCAGACGTTAGAAAGTCTCTGAGGGGGCGTGGCTTTAAGAACATGGCTGCCTGAATGCTATAGAAGAGGAAAAGTGGGTGTGTCCTTTTTATTTGATGTTTAATAGGGAGCGACTCCGGTTAAAAACTAATGAGGGCGTGTCCTTTAAATTGTGTACTATTTATGGAAGTCAGAGTGTATGTGGGCGTGGCTTTAAGACTACGAATTATGTCTATGTAATAACGTATATGTAAATTAGGCCAGCTGTGAGAGGAGGTGTGGCTAAAGAGCACAGATGAGAAAGTGGGTGTTGCTGCGACTTCCAACCCCAACTTCCTCTCTAAGTAACAGCATAAATACAGATTTAGGAGATCAATAAAACGTGTGTGTGTTGTGTGTGTGTGTTGTGTGTCACTTGCGGTGCTGTCCCTGGGCGAAGTGACAGGCGAACTCGTACTTGTCACTGCAGTGAACACCGCAGACGTTACACTGAAACGGCTGATCGTAACCATGGCAACCCATATGCACCGTGTAGAGCACGTTATCGCCGAAATACGTCTGGCAATGAGGGCAGAAGTACAGCGTCTGAGCGTTGATTTGTGCCAGTGGGGAAGATTCAGGACTCAGGAGCGTGTCTCCGTTAGGGTCCTGAGAGGGTGGAGTCAGAGCATGACCTTTGACCTCCCTTTGATAGCTCTCCCTCACCTGGGGAGGCGAACCGGGATGCAACCCGTCACTGCAGTCTTGCTCCTGATTGGCTGCCGGTTGAGGAAGAAGGAGGGGTTTGTCCTCGCCTATGAACAACTTGTCCGGTTTGGTCTGTGTCGAGGTCGCGCTCGTCAGGCGGCGGAGTTTGTGTCGGCGGCGGCGATGGTGTGACAGGTTGCTCCGGTCATTACAGCGGAACGAACAGAGCTCGCACTTATACGGCTTCTCACCCGTGTGAGAGCGCATGTGAGTCTCCAACTGTCGCTCATACGCCGAGGAGAAGGGACAGAGCTGACAGCGGTGAGGCTTCTCTCCTACACACACACACACACAACAGACGGTGGGGTGAAAGGAAGGAAGGAAGGAAGAATAAACATAAAAAAAGATGAAAGAGAAAAAAGCAAAGAAAATATTAAAGAGAAAATAAGATTCCAGAGAAAGATTAAGTTCTGTATTATTAATAGTTCTCTAAGCATTAAGTGTGTCCAGTAAACAGGGTCGGTGTGTTAGTGTACAACACGTCTTATGTACAAAAGATTTACAAGACCCAGAGTCAGACCTGTGTGTGTGCGCATGTGCTCGATAAGTCTGGCCTGCCCCTTGCTGGCGTAAGTGCAGTAACGACACCGGAACTTTCCGTCGCCCGTCCTCTCGAATCCGTCCGCGTCCAGACGCACCTCGATAGACGCCAGTTGATCCATCGCACTCTTTTCCGCCTCACACACACCTGAAACAGGACAGACACCAGTCACAGGCAGGTCGCACCACGAACAACATTCCCTACAAAACCACGCCCCTAAACGCTTCATTTATTTTCGGGGCGTTGCTTCAAACGGCATCCTGCGTGTGACACCCTCTCACCTGTCTGCAGATCCTGGTCACTTTTCTCCCCGTTCACAGAAGACGACAACGTGTTGACGTGATGTGTCTGCTGATCGAGATACTCCTGAAAGTCTCTCACAAAGTCCAGAGGCTCCGCCTTCATCTCGTTCATCGTCCAACCAGGACGTGCCGCTGATTCCATGCGCTCGATCCGCATCTACGCCGATCTGAGACACACACACAGTATAATTCAGTCAGTATGAATGTTGGAGACTAAGGGCCTTTTTACACCTGGTCACTTCACACGTTTTCTGTGATCAGATAGCTGTCCGATGGTAAAAAGACCAGGTCTAAATGCCCTCCGAAACGTTTTGGAGACGGATATAAATCCGATGGTTCAAACCCCTTCAGGAGGTGGTCTGGGACGCATTTCAGATGAAACTGGACAGGTGTAAATGAATGTGGTTGTTCAAGCCACATACGTCAGCGCTATACTCCTCCCAAACGGAAGTACGTCACTTGCAGGTGATCTTTCACCCAGGCGTCTCGTTGGGTCTTAAAATGCGCTGCTGCTGCCAGCGAAAATGCAGCAAACAGTAAATACTGGTTTTTGTAACATAACCGCCGTAACCAGTTTTTTCGTCTTCTTTTTAATTGCATTCTGAAAACCGCACACACCAAAGTGTGTTCCGTTTCAATTACCCCAGAAATGAGGTAAAATATATTAGCATTTTGGGTGGGAGTAGAAAGATCGGATCGATATCTGATTCGCCGAGACACATTTACGTGGCCTAATGTAAATGGAACAGTTTTAACAAATCAGATAGCTATCGGATCAGAGACAACACATGAAGTGACCGGGTGTAAAAAGACCCTTAAAGTTCTTTAACTACTGGGCGTGGTTATGCTAATATGGGGCGGAAATATGCAAATAAAGGCACAACCGCCGGACGGTTAAAAATGGTCCATCTTCATTCCTTTTATGGAATTTATTGATTTCAGGAAATCACTTTTTAAATTAAAGTACATTTGTTTATATCTATTGTTGTTTACTTATTTACCCTGCAACTCATTTACTTTTACAACAAATAAATATGGTCAGAATAACGTCCTAGTTTATTTAATGATACAGATATATTATTCAGAACTCATGTAAATGTAGTAAACATTAAGTTTGACTTTATTTCACTAAAATAACGATGGATTTGTTTACCTGTGTTTATGGAGCAGGTGATTAGCAGGCGATAAAAACGACAAATAAGACCGACATTTCAAATTAAAAAGTCAAACTAAAACCTAAGGAAACAAATACGAAGTTACATTATGCTGTAAATCCTAACATCATCCTTGTGATCCGTCAACAAACCAAAAGAAATGTACACAATAAACCGAAGCTAATTGTGTTGCTAACCAGCTTTAACTGCGCCCAAACCCGTTTTTTCTCCCACCCGCTTTCTGACAAACCCCGCATGCTGCTCAATGATTGGTTATTAATTTCAGCCCGCGATTTGATTTGACCATGAAGGTCCGGTACTCAAGATTACAACCAATCCGGACAAAGGGGGCGGGATGTACACGACTACGAGTGGGGAAAAAAACCCTGGTGTAACGCTAAATTGGGTCCCTAGGAAAAATTACATAGGTTCCTACCTACAAAATAAGGACAACAGTTTTCTATCAACGGCTCAGTGGATTTATTAAATAATGATGCAGGATTTTGTGAATTATGAAGTTAAAAAATACTATTTGTAACACGTGTATTTAAAAATAGATCAGAACGGCATACGTGACGTTGTCGCGCACACACATTTTAGACGCCGGACCAGAAGAACCCGTATGTAAACAAGTGTGAAAATGGCGGCGCCCTTGTTTAGGTTCTGCGGGAAGGTGAATAAATCAATCAGAACTTCTTTAGTTTAAGTTACAAACTAAATTATATTAAATGTAACGACTGATTATTATGTTTTAATCTGTAATAATAATAATGACCTCAACGTAAGTTAAGTTTAATGTTAATAATGTGGGAATTTGGTGAGTTTTCAGACTTATTTTACTCAAAACTGCAGCTTTTACGTGTCAAATTTAACAACATTATTCTTTAATGTTCTTCTTGTCTTTAATGCATCTTAAATTTTAAATATGTTTAATGAATTGTAGAATTGGTAAAGAAACGAGGTTACTGTCGCACAGTGATGACGTCTAGTAGCTGTCAGGATGGTTATTTTAATTAGAATATATTAAATCTATTAATTTTTACAGTATTTTTCTAATAAACGTTGCATCATTAATAAATACTTTTTAAAATTGGTGAATAAAATGAAAAAACAAAAGACTGATTCAGTTTCTGATCCTTTTAATCAAAGTCTCATAATTGTATTTTTTAGGTTTTATCTGTTTTGCATATTGTATTTGTTTTGTACTGATTTTGCATGAATGTTTATATAAAGATCTTATACCATTTCTGTGTCCTGTAAGTGTTCTTGATTTTCCAGTGTGAGGAACAGTGAGTGAGCGAGCGTTTGGGACACGACGTGTGTGATTCTATAAACACAAACAGTTTGTTATTAACAAGTTGTGCTTGATATGATGGCTTCAGGCGAGCAGGCAGCTGACGCAGCCGTGGGCTTCGTGCCGGCCGTTTGTCCGTCGCTTTTCCGCTCCAGCAGCCGGATTTCCTCCTTTACAGACGTACTCAGAGGAGGAGGCCATGATGAAGGAGACGGGTGAGAAGGAACATAACATCCTCAAATAAATAAACCTCAACAGACAAACCTAATGAGAAAGAAAAGAACAATTAGGTATGTGTAATGTTTATTAGGAAGCTGTACCAGAAGAGAGACCCATGCCTAGAGGTGTGTGTGTATAATATGATGTTTATGTGTATTGACTTTTATAAATTTGTGTTAACAGTGAAAAGGTTTGCTCATGAACGCATCGCTCCGTTTGTGTCCAAGATGGATGAAAACTCTGCGATGGAGCCTGAAGTGATCAGATCTCTGTTTGAGCAGGGGGTCAGTGTGTGTGTGTGTGTGTGTGTGTGTGTGTGTGTGTGTGTGTGTGTGTGTGTGTGTGTGTGTGTGTGTGTGTGTGTGTGTGCGTGCGCTGCAGATCATCAGAGATTACAGAGCACATTACCGTAACATGGTGCTGGTGTGTGTGCGCGCGTGTGTGTGTGCTGCAGATCATAAGAGATTACAGAGCACATTACCGTAACATGGTGCTGATGTGTGTGTGTGTGTGTGTGTGTGTGTGTGCACAGTTGATGGGGCTCGAGATAAGCACAGCGTATGGCGGTACAGGATCCTCCTTCTTCTCCTCCATCCTGGTGATTGAGGAGCTAGCGAAGGTGGACCCGTCCATATCGGTGCTGTGTGACATCCAGAACACGCTGATCAACACACTGATTATCAAATTGGGCACCGAGGAGCAGAAAGAAAAATATCTTCCTCGCCTCGCCACTGACACGGTCAGAGCACAGAGACACCAACCGCACTACAGCTATAAATATATGGACACAGAGGCCACGCCTTCTTCACTGTAATGGACATATAGGTCACATCCACTTCACTATAATAGACACCAATGCCACGCCTCCTTCACTATAACAGACACAGAGGCCACGCCTCCTTCACTATAACAGACACAGAGACCACGCCTCCTTCACTATAACAGACAGAGACCACGCCTCCTTCACTATAACAGACACAGAGACCACGCCTCCTTCACTATAACAGACACAGAGGCCACGCCTCCTTCACTATAACAGACAGAGACCACGCCTCCTTCACTATAACAGACACATAGGCCACGCCTCCTTCACTATAACAGACACATAGGCCACGCCTCCTTCACTTTAGATGAAGGATTCGGACTTAGACCTTCTTGTCTTGTCAGGGTCCTCACAGTGGGAGGTCTTGTTTTTATTAAAAATAGTGTAATACAGATAAATGTGTGTAATATATGTAAAGTAAAATAACAAGAAAATTACAAATAAAATCTCTTTCAAATAAACAAACAGTATTAGAATAAGTAAAAGTAATTAAAATGTAAAGATAATAACAAACTATGAAACACTCCAAGTGTAAGCCTGTGTTTGTTCTATGATGCACACACTATCAGCAATAACTGAGTGTAACACACTAAACTTGACTCTAGGTGAATGTGCACTAATAACTGGATCTAAAACCCTTTTTCTACCATTTATTAGTATGTTTCTTGACGTCTTTATGCTTCTCAGCGACATCTTAATATATCTCGGTTGAAGCAAATAGCCATATATGGGTAAATATTTGCCGTCGCTTCCTGTGTACGCTTTAGCTCTGGTTACGTATTATAAGACCTTGTGGTTTCAGATCAAGCTCACTGCTCACAATGTCACTCACTGTGTGTGTTGACATTTAAACATGCTGCTGAACATCATATCATTTCCTGAGCGTACAAAAGATTACATAAGTTCATATAAAAGGTAAAGAAAACTTATAACAGTTCTATAATCTTCTTTCAGCTAAAATGGGTCTTTATCCAACTGTTTAGGTACAGTGTCTGTTCCTCCTGTTGTTAAACCAGCTTCCTTCTGGATCTCTTCTTCACAGTTAAATCAGATACATTCAGTTTCAAAGTTTCCTTTAGTTTCCTTTAGTTTCCTTTAGTTTATGTTCCACAGCTTCCTTCTTCCTCTTCCTTCTCTTTTGGCTGCATTAATTTCACTTTGTTTCTTTATTGTATTGGATGAGATTGTCACATAAGGATAACCAGATTTATGGCAGTTACTCCTCTCTGTCTGTGTGTCTCTGTCTGTCTGTCTACATAATAAAGGGAGAAAATGTGACTGTGTGTGTGTGTATTGGTGTGTGTGTGTGTTGCTCTGCAGGTCGGGAGTTTCTGTTTATCTGAGGCCGGCTCGGGGAGCGATGCTTTCTCTCTGAGGACCAGAGCAGAGAAACGTGGAGATCAGTTCGTCATCAACGGATCAAAGATGTGGATCAGCAGTGCAGAGTACGCTGGAGTGTTCCTGGTCATGGCTAATGCTGATCCCTCAGCTGTGAGACACACACACACACACACACACACACA
>NC_083461.1:2420570-2423070 GCF_030014155.1 Tachysurus vachellii
AGAATAGAATAAAAGTCTTTGTTTTGTTATTTCTACTTTACAGCACAGTGAAATTCATTCTGTGAAGGCTGGGGTCAGAGCACAGGGTCAGATATAAAGCAGCACCACTGGAGAAGGTTAAGGGCCTCGTTTAAGAGCCCAACAGAAGCAGCTTGGCAGTGCTGGGGCTCGAACTGCGATTTGCCGATCAACAAGCCAGAACTTTAACCACGTGAGCCATGAATGTTAGTGTAGGGAGCAATGGGGTGGTGTAGGGGAACTTATAAAAGTCAGAATTGTGAAGTAATCCTAGGTGCAGTCTCAAAAGATCAAGGGACTGAAAGTGACGTGACATACGGTTAAGTACGGTGACCCATACTCAGAATTCGTTCTCTGCATTTAACCCATCCAAAGTGCACACACACACACAGCAGTGAACACACACACACACCGTGAACACACACCCGGAGCAGTGGGCAGCCATTTATGCTGCGGCGCCCGGGGAGCAGTTGGGGGGGTTCGGTGCCTTGCTCAAGGGCACATCAGTCATGGTATTGCCGGCCCGAGACTCGAACCCACAACCTTAGGGTTAGGAGTCAAACTCTCTAACCTTTAGGCCATGACTTCCCCCCACCCTGAACCTGACACACTGAACCTGTACCTGAACCCGAGTGTCCTATGTTGATCAAAACAGACAAATCCTTCTGATGTTGAAAAGGAACGATGACATAAGCCTTTCTGATTGTGAGAGGAAATGGACAGCAATGGTGAGAGTTATAGTCCAGGGATATCACATGATCCTGACATGCAGCTTAACCACCTGGGATAACCAGCAGTTCAGTTTAACTTGGGTTAAATCTTCATCTGATGATCTGCCATCAGCTCTGTCCAGATACAGCCTGAGCTAACAGACCACATGGAGCTTGTCTTCTCTTCTCCACTGCCTAAGAGGTTAGAGGTGATTATGAAATGGAATAATCAGTTATTTTCTGTTACAGCTGTACGCACACGACCTCATTAACACAGTAAATACGATGTCACGGAGTGGCCAGTTTTCAAAGGTATGTATTTTGCTCAGTAAATATCATTAATACACAGATTTAAAACAATCGATCACAGATAGCAGGTTACATCACAGCACGGCTGAGCTCTGCATTCTGATTGGTCAGAAGGTGTTAGCTAACGGTGGGTCTTAATCAGCGCACATGCGAAATCACAGGATTATGTACATT
The DNA here is from genome assembly GCF_030014155.1 of Tachysurus vachellii. NCBI lineage: Eukaryota > Metazoa > Chordata > Actinopteri > Siluriformes > Bagridae > Tachysurus > Tachysurus vachellii. The sequence goes on from NC_083461.1 coordinate 2,421,782, forward strand.
AACACACTCGCACTAATAAGTTATTGTTTCCATGGTAACAGCTCATTCACAGGGGCGTTCATGTTGGACGGTATACATAAACTTGATTATCAAGCGTACATTTATGGAGTTTAGCGGCATCAAAAATATACATTTAGGGTTTGTTGTGATTTATTTTTACACAAAGATCGCTGAACGTGGTCTGATGTTGCAGATGGTGATTTATATGGAATCGTGCCATGCCGGATCGATGCTGGACAAGCTGTCAGACACAAACGGTTTGCACTTTTTATGCTTACTTAAGTTTCAGGACAGGTTTAAATCCATTAGTCTGATATCTCTCTAAAGCCTTTCTGGTCTTGTTCCAGTGTACTCAGTGGGTTCATGCGGGCTTGATGAATATGCTTACGCTTGGTTCTGGGATAAAGAACGAAACACTTTCCTTGCTGATGTCTTCACTACGTACTGGCTACACCACACAGAGACCGTCAGTGATCATACTGCTGTTTTTCAGCTGCTTCTACATGCTTAAGTATCTGATATTAGACACAATTCGATCTTTTTCCTTTTCGTTACTTCACTCTAAAGGAAAACCTTAGCTCGACTTCATTTGAAGATCAGTTCATCTACCTGAAGGAAAACGTCAGCAAGGCTGTGAGAAAGGATGTGGGAAAGACTCAGACGCCAAGTAACTATGGGTACAAGGTGTGTATTGTAACACTTTCCCTCTTATTAATATGCTGGGGTGCCAGACAGAGATAAATACTCTGTCAATTACAGTAAGGATTGTTAGTCCAATCAGAAGGAGAGTGAACAAAGGACACATGTATCTTAAGGCATACTCATCACACATATCCCAAATCTTGGAAGAGCAAACCAAATAAGGAAGAAGTACAACTTTTCACCATAATGCAATATTCAGTGTATTCAATAATAACAATGCACCAATTCCATCACACCACATAACACAATTCTTTAGCAATAAACACCAGCATAACCAACATCAACAGCAGAAAATATTCATCTCACAACCCTTCAGCACAGTTAAATAGTCTGAAAAATAAAGAATTGTACAAATAAGAATAAAGGAAAGTCAAAGTCACCAGTTCATCAGTAATGTCACTCAATCCATTGCGTCCAGGGTATTAAGCAGAAGTAACTTACAAAGCCAGTTTAATGGCGCTGGGTAAAGATCACCAGTTACTCACAACTCCACCAGCTTTCCAGAGTTAAAGAGCAGCTCCCGATCAGCTCCATCCGTATTTATCTTCATTGGTTTAACTCCATTCACGATACAAGCACTCCGTTAT
>NC_083461.1:2428070-2443070 GCF_030014155.1 Tachysurus vachellii
TGATGCCCAATGACGCCTGAGATAGGCACAGGCTCCCCGTGACTCGAGGTAGTTCGGATAAGCGGTAGAAGATGAATGAATGAATGAATACTGCGAGTTGAGAAATGGCTGTACATAAGGGCCCAGGAATTCCGGCTTGATGGTCTTAGAATTTGAGCTCCTTCAGATGTCCAGTGTCTTAACCTCTGACCTACCACTGAGCTACCACTTCTCAGCATAATCACCTTAGCTTTGAGATCCTCCACATGTCCATGTTCTCACCTAGTCGCGATTCTCCTGCTGCGTTCCTGATGGAGGTGAAATAATCTGTCATAGAATGGAAAACAGGACAACACTCAAAGGAACAAATCAGAGGCACAGAAAGGATCAAAAGCTGATTGCTCAAAGAACGGCTCGGTGACGTCAGGTACGAACACACCGAGCGATTACTTCTCAATGTTACTAGGCCACTACGCATATAAACTTTCCTTGACTAGAGAATAAGTTTGTACGGTTTTACTGGGCATGTGCTCAGATATCTGCAGTGACGCATCCATTTTAAACAAAGTACCAAAGCAAATGACTCGCTGACAAAGGTATCGGTTACAATTTTCATTTTCTTGTTTCACTTTGTTTTATTTCACTTTCACGTTTTCACAATTCTAATGTAGACATGAGGTTATGGATCCGTGCTCTGCGGCACTAGGGTGAGGATCGGTCGTATGCTCGGCCCTTTTCAGTTTAACGTCTAAAACCGGTTGGACTGGACTTTTTTTACGATTCAGTCATACAATATAAATGTTAGCTAAATAAATGAAGCTATCAAATAAAGTCCGATGTTAAATGAACGCCAGCACACTTCCTAGTTTGTAAAGTGCTCGTAGCAACAACACACAGATAATCTTGTAATAGATTTTATTACTATTCTTTCTATTATGTGGCACTAAAATGTCCGATGTTGAACACGTCTGTACAGAAAGAATAAAAACTAAGTAAATATTTATTAGGAACAGCTTATAGAAACAGGAATTGCGATCGTTGTAGCCGAATCTGGAAGGTTTAAATGTCAGAGGCTGCTTCTGTTTCCGTCATGCGTGAGAAAAGATGAGACGATTTACATAAAACATTTATGTACAAGACACAAGACACACTGAAGGCTCAGACATTTCAGGATCCTTCGAGCGTCTCCTTCGTATCACACTCGGCCGTTTCTACCAGTCGGTAAGTGTTTATCGTTTAATAACAACGTTATCATTATTTTAACAGCAAATATCCCCACATTAATATAGCGTGATGACGTTTATTTCCCATGTTCCAGTTTAATGGAAGAGTTTTTAACTTTTAGTTTTTAATTTTGCTGATTAACTTTAAGAGAATGTAGATTTTGTCAAACAATTTAGTTTTTTCGAGGGGGTCACGGTGGCTTAGTGGTTAGCATGTTCGCCTCACACCTCCAGGGTTGGGGGTTCGATTCCCGCCTCCACCTTGTGTGTGTGGAGTTTGCATGTTCTCCCCGTGCCTCGGGGGTTTCCTCCGGGTACTCCGGTTTCCTCCCCCGGTCCAAAGACGTGCATGGTAGGTTGATTGACATCTCTGGAAAATTGTCCGTAGTGTGTGATTGCGTGAGTGAATGAGTGTGTGTGCCCTGTGATGGGTTGGCACTCCGTCCAGGGTGTATCCTGCCTTGATGCCCGATGACGCCTGAGATAGGCACAGGCTCCCCGTGACCCGAGGTAGTTCGGATAAGCGGTAGAAGATGAGAGTGAGTGAGAGAACTTTAAGAGAATGTAGATTTTGTCAGACAATTTAGTTTCGTTTTTTCCTTTAGAGCTTTCCTTGAGAAATAACCCAGTGTGTGTCGTCAAACCTACTTGCGGTGATCGACATTGAGATATTAAGAGATTTCACATTTTCTCACAAAGTTTGTTTTGTTTTTTTACTGTTTTTGTAGTTTCTCAATTCCACATCAGTTATGAAGAGTCTGTACTTACTCCTTCTTCTCACAGGTAAAGAAACACATTGTTCACTTTATATGGAGTTTATGTATTAGGAATAAAGTTTGGAAACCAGATCATAAAGAATTGAGGCTGTTTGAAAGACAAAAGCAGGATTTACCCAGTATTAGTACAATTTTCTGTAGTGTCTGGCCTGAGACTCAAACCCACAACCTTAGGGTTAGGAGTCAGACTCTCTAACCTTTAGGCCACGACTTCCCCTTCCAGTCTTCTAATCTGTAGTCATATCCACTGAGCTACTTTTCTCCTAATAACAACACTACAGATAGAGAGTTGGAGTTGTAGGCATTTTAGACACTACTGTAAATCTTCCTGTATGTTTAAAAGACCAGAAGCAAGATTACTGAAGAATCAGAAGACAAAGAGCCCAGGTTTAGTCAGAGAGATGAAGTCTGGAGACATTCCACTATCTTTCCTTTTGGATGATTTATTTATTAATTCATCCTCTAAATCCAGCTTAAACTTTCCTTACCTGTTCTACATACACTGATCGCTGGTCAGGTGATTATCCTTTTACGTATCCCACGTGTGGCCAAATTATGTGCACACCTGACCACCAAACTGTATGTACTTGCTGAATTATTCCCCTCTTTTTGCTGTAATAATAAGCGCCAGGCTTTTTGGAGTGTGAATGTAGGGATTTGTCTTCATTTAGCTATTAGAGCATTAGTGAGGTACTGATGTGGTGTTGAGGTCAGGGCTCTGTGCAGGATCTCTGTGAGATCTTCTACTCCAACCTTGGCAATAAAGGATCATTCAGGATAAATTCCTTCCACAAACCTAACACTAAATAAATCCTTTACGACTCTTCTCCACAGCGTCGGTCCACCTTGTCCTGCCTGTGTTTCATAAGTACTATATGATCTACCAGGGAAAAAACTGGAACGATGCTCGGGCTTATTGTCAGGCCACATACACTGACCTGGCTATCATTGAAAATCAAGACTACTTAAACCGATTTCTGAAAGACTCTCAGACACAACAACTGAATGCCAGTGCTTGGATTGGACTGTACAATGACGTCAACAGCTGGCGCTGGTCCTTGGGAAATGAGACACTAGGAAGTATGAGAAAATGGGAGGGTGCCGAGCCAAACAACAACGGTGGACATCAAGAGTGTGGTATGATTCATCAAACTGGTTGGGTCGATAGAGCGTGTGGAGACAAATATTTCTTTGTGTGCTTTGACGGTGAGGACCGATACGTTATTTGTATTCTTTTTAGCAGTCGAGAAGCATCGTAGGTTTTAATTAATAGATTCTAGGCTATATTCTCGCAGAGTTCCTATAGCAACTACAGACTTAAAGGTGGGGTCTCCATTGTTTTAAAGCCAATGTTGACATTTGAAATCACCAAAACAAACACGCCCCTAACCCAAATGGGTCCCACCCCTGTATCGATAGCTCCGCCCACACAGACATACGTAACCCAGGCAACTAATGGAAAGAAATGTGTCTTTATCATAGCTGAAGGGAAGAACAATACGATTGCAGATAAACAAACAAGCAAAAATGACACACAAGCATAATCATGTAAAGGACAAAGGCATATATTAGTTCTGTGTAACAAAACAAAACCAACGTTACTCACCTATCGAGAAGGAAAAAAGCGCCTCGGCGTCTTAAGTAAAGTCGGTCACATATTCACAGATTGGAGTTTCCCGAGTCAATAACTCCTGAGCTAAACACTGTTACTACACAAAACACGGTTGTAGCTGCGTCTCTACATTACTACGATAGAAAAGAGGTGTTATTTGTGTAGTAACAGCGTTTAGCTCAGGAGTTATTGACTCAGGAAACTACAATCTGTGAATATGTGACCAACTTCCTGCTCCTTCAGTTCTCTCCAGCGCTGGAAAGCTGATCCTATATTAACACGTCCTACTTCTTACCTTATCGTAAGTCTTTCTTCGCTTTCTTTCTTTGTTTTTATCCTCCATGTCAATGTTAAAACCGCTTTCTGCTAATGTCACACATGCGCACTGAACACTCTCTCCGCCCATATTGACAAGACACGCCCCTTTCTGCTCATTGGCTACACGTTTGTTTTGATTTTTGTTTTGTTTGTCATCCCGACTCAGTTTTCTGAAACATTTCTCAAACTTCGGAGACCCCACCTTTAAGCAGTATATAAAAAGTTACAGAACTATCTACAGAGGAATGGTTTTTTTTCCTTAATTATGTCAGAACTTAAATGCATTTTGCTTCCATTCATCAAGTCCGACACTACGGTCTGTTTGTCGCGACTACAATAGGACACTAAAATGTATCTTTGTGGTTGTAAATACACACATTCGATATAACACATCCAACAGAGCCACACACTGTATCTACAGAGTAAATGTTCTTCTCTGAACAGCCCTTTAAAGTGAAATGGAATCAAGGTGTCAAATTCTACAGAACATTTCAGCTATACATTAAAAAGACGTACAGATACAAGCTTTGACATTTTTGACATTTTCATCTACTTTCACAGACAAGAGAACTGGCACTGATAGATACATCAAAATATCTAATCTGATGACATGGTTGCAGGCTCAGAGTTACTGTAGACAGTATTACACAGATCTGGCCAGCACAAGAGATGAAACAGAATACTCAATTGTACGGTCATTGTCCCTCAGCGAGACCTGGTTCGGTCTGTTCAGAGACTCCTGGAAGTGGATCGGCAAAACTAATTTCTCTACCATCGGTTGGATGCCTAACAAACCTGATAACACACTGTTTCATGAAAACTGTGGTTATATAAATAACAATATGGCTGGTGATGCTCTTTGCTCAGACGTAATGCCTTTCGTCTGTTATTCAGGTGAAGTCAAGTCTCATATTTTATAGATTTAACCTTCTGTTATAAGGAAAGTGGGATTGTTTGGTCACGTGTGTGTTTCTGTGTCTCTGCATCCCAGAAATCGTGAGAAAATATCAGATTGTTAGGCTGAAGGTGAAAACCAATCAGGATATGAAGGATCCTGCGGTCAAGGCGGCCATCTTGGAGCAGGTGGGTCTCATCCTCCACGTTCTCCTTATAGCTCACAAAACCTGAGACATAAACCAGAGACTAGTGTCTCTTATTTATTTATAAAAGTTACTCTGTTCCTCAGATCAAGCAGAAACTGAAGGATCATGGGATGGCAGGGAACAGCACAGTGAAATGGAGAGAGCAACCAGATGGTTTGGTGTTTCATAAAGAGAGCAGACGATAAATTCTACGCCGTAAATGAGAGCAGGGAAGAGTTTGGAAATTGTTTTATTCTTATTCAGAATGATTGTAGACAAACTAAGTCTCAAACCGATAACTGAATGTCATCGGAATCTCCTTCTAGACACGTAGGATGTGAACCACACGGTTATAAAAGCTGCATGGTTATAATAGAGCAGGACTCGTAAAAAAAAAAAAAACACATCATCGGACGTTCTAGTCATTTCTGCCACTACCGTAAAAAAATAATAATGTTTGAAACATAATCATATATTAACCCTAACCCTAGTAAACATCACTTAGACTTAGACAAATACTTTGATATTTTATTTTGATATTGATATTTTATTGCTTGTTATTTTTCTGTCTGACCCTAAAGTCTCATGTAGATTCTTTTATGTAGATTATTTGAATTATTATCATTTTATGCTCATCCTGTACCTTACATATATATAGTGAATATATATACAGTGATACCTTCGAGATACGAATGCATTGGCATGCGAATTTTTTGAGATACGAGCTATGATTCGACCAAATTTTTGCGATACAAGCATCCGAGCCGACGCCGCTGAAAGATCCCCAACAACCACGTGTGAGATACGAACATCCGAGCCAACGCCGCCGAATAAAAACACACAACAACAGTTAACAGAATTTCAGTTAAGTTCATTAATTTTAGTGAAGTTTAGTTAAGTTCCATTTAAGTGTAAAGTAGCATTAAGAGTGTACAGTAGAGTGTACAGTAGAGTGTACAGTAGAGTGTACAGTAGAGTGTACAGTAGCGAGTAAGTGAACGAAAGTGAAAGTGTACGTACGAGACAAAATTCCTCCTGTTTACTCCTCCCTCAACCTCCATGCGAATCTTCCATAAAGTAAAACCAGTTTATTTTTTTTAACATTCTCTTTTATTACTGTATGTTTTTGTACAATATTTGTCATTTATAAATACAGTACTGTACATTTTTTATATTCAAAACACAAACAAAACAACTGGAGTGGAATTTTGCGAGCTGGAACGGATTAATGGGATTTCAATTCATTTAAACGGGAAAACTGCTTTGAGATACGAGCAAAGTCACGGAACGAATTAAACTCGTATCTCGAGGTATTACTGTATATATATATATATGTGTGTGTGTGTGTGTGTGTGTGTGTGTGTGTGTGTGTGTGTGTGATTGATCCATACATTACAGAGCTGTTGATGTAATTGTTCAGTAAATGATGGACATTACACACACTTCATCAATGGCTTGACTGATATGAACCTGATTGTCTTCCCTCTCATTAGACACTCTAACTGTATTTTACTTCAGATTTCTTCTGTTTAGCTTTTAGCCCCTGCGGTGTAATACAATTAAAATGATTAAAATAAGAGTTTTATGCTTCCTACATTAAATCCCTAAAGGTTTATTAAGCTGTTCTGAAGTTTTTACTTTTTATCATCTAACTTCCTTCAACTGTTAATAAATATTGTTTAAGTTGATGTAAGTAAACCTTGCACAAAGAACAGCACGGTGAAAAAGCAGTGACAACAAAGATCCATCCATTAATCCATACAACTCCTTATAAAAATGCTAAGCTACAGGGCTCTCAAGTATTAAAGACAGGCAAGAGTGACATCTCCAACCCCCATTTTTAGGGACATGATTGAGGACAATGTCCCGTCCAGAGACGAGCTGTTTCGTGTTGAGGTTTTGTTCAAACCGACCATCTAAAATACCCTCTCTAATGAATATGGTTTTTTTCATTGGTTGTTGCGTTAAATCTTACCGAGATACAATAGTGCTGTTTTCTGATTGGCTGTTGTGTAGCCTCTTTTTCTGATCGTCTGATAAGTGTCAGGCTCGACTAAGAGCTCCAGGGGAGACGCGCTTGATTCCCGGTTCCATAGACACAGCGGTGCGGACTGATACATTTTGGGAGCTGCGGCTTATTAAATATATGATAAATAGTCAAAAAAATTTTCTGCGTGAGAATCATGATGTGTGGTGGGAGAATGTGAGAAAAGACCCACATGAGGGACTGTCACTCTCAATGTGTGACACTTGGGAGCCCTGAAGCTAGTTGTAAGATCGAGTCCTCTTCGATCAAACATTGAATTCGTAAACTCAGAAAAAAGGTTCTTCAAGTGTCCTTTGGAAAATTAAGTGTCCTTCCGCAACAGGGTTGTGTTACAGAGTTACTGCTAAGAGAAATCTGAAGAATTTGCTAAAATGTACTGCCTAAGAATTCTTCCTTATATTTCTCTCATCAGAGCAAAGAATTACGCCTGGATCTAATACAGCAGGTCAAATGAGTGCTTAAAGAGAGCCGTTAATTCAAATGCCACTGAAAGAAGACAAGAAGGAGCTTCTGTAAACAGAATTTGTTTGCCATATGAGGCGTTGGCATTTATACGGATCTCTCTCTAGGGTGCAGCGTATCTCAGAACTAATGCAAGGTTTTTAGAAATAAAATAGATCTGATAGTAATCAGGGGGGCACGGTGTCTTAGTGGTTAGCACGTTCGCCTCACACCTCCAGGGTTGGGGTTCGATTCCCGCCTTGTGTGTGTGGAGTTTGCATGTTCTGCCCGTGCCTCGGGGGTGTGCTCTGGTTTCGCTAATCAATAATCACATATTAATCTATGTTATATTGGTACATTACATTAACCGTGAACCTTTCTAATGATCATGAAAACTTCTTCCAGTTTTAAAACCCTCTCTTTCAGTTTGTTTGTTTTCATGGAAATTTAGATTTGGATGAGTTCATATGAAAATCTCTTTCCTGCCGGTGAACCATGTCACCTTTACTGACCTCTCGTTGTGGCAGCGACTCTCTCGTTCTCTGCCTTCTTACGTCTAACCCACAGAGCTGGGGTTCAGATAACTGCTTGTCAGAGGTGGGAGTAAGTCACACATGTGCAAGTCACAAGTAAGTCATGAATGTCAAGTCAAAGTCAAGTCGAGTCTTTTTTTAATATTTGTCAAGCAGGTCTCAAGTCTCAAATTTGTGACTTAAGTCTGACTCGAGTCAAGTCGAGTCCCCCATCTCTGAGTTATTTAACTCAAGTCCGAGTCAAGTCTCAAGTCATGAACGTCAAGTCAAAGTCAAGTCAAGTCTTTTTTGTAATATTTGTCAAGCAAGTCTCAAGTCTCAAATTTGTGACTTAAGTCTGACTCGAGTCCCCCATCTCTGCTGCTTGTCCTTTGCTTGCTGAGCATTTCTGCCTCTGATGTCATAAGAGTCTTAAGAGTTTATCTTCCCAGACTGGGGCAGGATAGTGAATACGAGCAGGAGACTTCAAGAGCAACCTACGACTTGCCGTCTAAGACCTTCATCTTCATCATCACTCCACACAGATGACATCACTGTACATCTGATCCTGTCTCACTGTCACATTAACTACAGCCTCCTCATCTGAGCTCCTGTCTTCGGTCACGTGTTTCTCCTAAACACGTTCTCATATGTTTTCTCAAAAAAGATTGAGGATAACTATAAAATGCAACAGGGTTGTAGAATGCAGCCAGAAGGCGAGTTTAAAATGCAAATGAAATGCAAATGGGATCTTATGCTTTGTTTGCACCAGTTTATATGTGAGAGCACTTTGGTACTTTGCTTAAACACTTTGCATGGATGCTTCATTTCACAATGCAGAACCTCACATCTTTTCAGCAATTATTGTAAAATATGTAAAACTTGTGTAAAACTGATGAGTTCTCTGAAAAAGGATTAGTTTGCCACAAAACTATCCAACCAGGAAGAACTCATTTATTTTGGATAAAATCACTAAAACCTCATATTCAGGGGTTGGGGTTTAGAGGAACATAGAAGGGTGAAGATGTTCTGGAGGTTTGAAGCAGAGGAACCTCACAGAAAGCAGAAGACCTAATACATCTTCTCTGATTCTCTCAGATTTGTAAATGATCAGAAACTACTGGGATCTGAATAATTTAGCATCAAATCCAGTCCAATCCAGTCCAATCTAGTCCAATCCAGTCCAATCCAGTCCAATCCAGTCCAATCTAGTCCAATCCAGTCCAATCCAGTCCAATCCAGCCCAATCTAGTCCAATCTAGTCCAATCCAGTCCAATCCAGTCCAATCTAGTCCAATCTAGTCCAATCCAGTCCAATCTAGTCCAATCCAGTCCAATCTAGTCCAATCCAGTCTTATCCAAAGCTTCATATTCTTTTTTTTACAACATCAATAGATATTTGTGAAGATCTCTGATAATACACATGATCTCCACCTCCATGATTTCCAACCTTTCTTGAATCCAGCTTTAGTATATTATTGTCTGTACAATGAAAAGTGCCCCAATGACTGGGACAGACTTGGTATGGCATTTAGACTTTGGTGGAAACCCAGAGCATGTGGTCCTCCTTCTTTTTGATATGGGGACAGAGTGGACGGAGTACGTGTGGTCCTTTGTATGACAGATGACTTCAGCCATAGTTGGTAGAACTGGACATTCAGTATTTAGGTGACAAGTACTGTAGTTCCAATAAAAACCCTTATGTGACCTTCTCTGGTAGCTTTCAGTTAAGTCTCATGTGTTAATCAGTTAGAACTCATGTATTCTCTGGGGGCAGGTGGTGAATGTCTGGTCCTGTTCCTCTCAGTGGAGCCGGTGGTGTTGGCTCTGCATGGCTTCTACAGGATTATATAGACAGACAACAGGCTCCAGTTAAAAGAGTCTGGATGCAGATTCTCACTGTTTGTCCAGGCACCTACTGATGCCATGTCCTACAACATACCTAGCTATGCTCACACACTCTCAGTCCATCAGTCCAGGGTAAAAGAGAAACAGAAAAAGATCACAGAAGATCAAATATTTTAGTTACAACTATTAGTGACGTGACATACGGATAAGTACGGTGACCCAAACTCAGAATTTGGTCTCTGCATTTAACCCATCCAAAGTGCACACACACACACAGCAGTGAACACACACACACACCGTGAACACACACCCGGAGCAGTGGGCAGCCATTTATGCTGTGGCGCCCGGGGAGCAGTTGGGGGGGATCGGTGCCTTGCTCAAGGGCACCTCAGTCGTGGTGTTGCCAGCTCGAGACTTGAACCCACAACCTTAGGGTTAGGAGTCAAACTCTCTAACCATTAGGCCACGACTTTGGCTCATTTACATTAGATCTGGATACGGTTCTGAAAAAAAAAAACAATGATTTTAAACAAGAAATGAAGATGAAAACAATCAATTATCACTCTCATGGTTGGTTATTTTAAATAAGATCTACAGAAATGAGAATATTAACTGTTCTCAAAACATCACTTTATTAAACATAAGAATGTGAAAGTATGCTGAGATGTTTTCTGCTCATCCCAGATGAAATAGAGTGATAATATAAATACTGTATCCTTCCGGGACCTGCAGGGTTGTTTTCCACACCATTCTGTTTAAACTCTTGAGATTGATGTGTGTGAAAATCCCAGGACATCCCAGCTTTGTCCTACAGGGAGGAAAAGGAGGGTTTAATAAACATATTGAGTTACAATAAATTGAATAAACAAGCACATAAATTCAAGAAATCCTCCACACACACACACACACACACACACACACACACACGTTCTATTCATTCTAAATGTTTTAAAATCGCTTCCCGGGCCCCTGGGAGGTAAGTGGGCTGAAGCAATCATGCTCTCGCCTTTCCCCCATGAGGCCTACATATCTATTTCACCACAAATAACTCCAAATTGCCACATTGTCATTTTAGATCTCCATTTTTCTGCTGAGAGAGAAATAATTGAGGGGAGACAGAGAGAGCGAGAGAGCGAGAGAGAGAGAGAGAGAGAGAGAGAGAGACAGGGACAGAGAGAAAGAGAGAGGGAGAGAGACAGAGAGAGAGAGAGGGAGAGAGGGGGACAGAAAGAGCGAGAGAGACAGAGAGAGAGAGAGAAAGAGAGACAGAGAGAGAGAGAGAGAGAGAGAGAGAGAGACAGAGAGAGAGAAAGAGAGACAGAGAGAGAGAGACAGAGAGAGAGAGACACAGAGAGAGAGAGAGAGAGAGAGAGAGAGACAGGGAGAGAGAGAGAGACAGAGAGAGAGAGAGAGAGAGAGAGAGCGAGAGAGAGACTGGTTGGTCATGTCTGTAAAAATGGGTGGTGCTGGTGGCAGGCGGCGGCACTCAGGCTGTACATGTACATGAAAGAGGCTCACGGCGAACTGTAAAGGACGCCTCAGTGAGTGATCAGCTCACGTCTCTGCGCCAGGCTCCTGCAACAGGATCCGCCGTCAGATTGGCAGATAGAGCCGTCTGTCATCACTCCCCCGCCCAATCACGTCGACCCGAGTCCTCCTGAGCCTGCTTAAGGTCTAAATCCGCTTACAGCCCAGTGTTAGACCTCAAACAATACCTGTCCTGGTCAACAAGCTATGCCCAGTCTGTCTGTCTCTCTGTATGTCTGTCTGTCTGTCTCTCTGTCTGTATGTCTCTCTCTATTTGTCTCTCTGTCTGTCTGTCTGTCTGTCTGTCTCTCTCTTTTTCTCTCTATTTGAGAGCACAGAAACTGCACTTGTTAAAGTTACAAATGACTTGTTCTTAGCTTCGGACCAAGACTGTATGTCACTATTAGTTCTACTTGACTAGTGCTGCATTCTACACTATAGATCACAACATCCTCCTAGATCACTTACAAAATTACACAGGTATTCATGGTCAGGCTTTAAGTTGGTTTAGATCCTACCTGTCTGATCGATACCATTTTGTAGAATTAAATGGTGAATCCTCCAGTTTATTGCCAGTTAATTATGGGGTCCCTCAAGGATCAGTTCTAGGACCTCTTTAAAAAAAAAAAAGTATATAAAAGAGTTATATTTCTCATCAAATCTTAGATGAAATAACTAAATTGTCCTAAATTGTCCAGACAGAAATACTACTTGTGAGTCCAAAAACCAGTACACAGAAACTCTCACACTTCAACTTCCATTTAGAAGGATGTACTGTTACTAGTAGCTGGACAGTGAAAGACCTGGTGTTTATTAGACAGTAACTTGTCTTTAAAATCATATCACCATATTACAAACACAGCCTTCTTCCACCTTAGAAATATTGGCAAGCTGAGAAACATCCTGTCTGTATCTGATGCTGAGAAGCTAGTTCACGCTTTCATGACCTCTAGACTGGACTATTGTAATGCATTACTAGGTGGTTGTCCTGCATCTTTAATAAATAGGCTACAGTTAGTCCAAAATGCAGCTGCCAGAGTTCTCACTAGGACAAGAAAGTATGACCATATAACCCCAATTTTATCATCTCTACACTGGCTACCTGTTAAGTTTAGAATTGATTACAAACTGCTGCTACTTACGTACAAGGCTCTTAATGGTTTAGCTCCCATGTATCTAACTAGTCTTCTAACACGTTACAATCCTTCACGCTCTCTGAGATCACAAAACTCAGGACTTCTGGTAGTTCCCAGAATATCTAAGTCTACTAAAGGCGGAAGAGCGTTTTCTTATTTAGCTCCCAAACTCTGGAATAGTCTTCCTGATAGTGTTCGGGGCTCAGACACACTTTCATAGTTCAAATGTAGATTGAAAACTCATCTCTTTAGTCAGGCGTACACATAATACATCCCATAATATTGTCCTCTATTACATCAGACCAAATACACATTATCATCTGGTGCTTGCTAATATTATGAACAGCAGCTACGCTAATTCCTCTCCACTACTTCTCTCTTTCTACCATCCCGAGGCATCCAGAGATTGTACCAGCTCAGATTGTCTACTGTGCGATGAAGATTTTGGACCTCCACTGAGATGAGGACGACTCTGTGAGAATCCTGAGACATCTAGAGATCTACCAGCTCCAGTCAGACTCTGTGATACTAAAGAGGAGATGTGAGCTCCATGTGATCTTTTACATCAACACAACATTTATCAGACTGTATATTTATAATCACACCCCCAGAGTCACCCAGATGAGGATGAGGTTCCCCTTTGAGTCTGGTTCCTCTCAAGGTTCCTTCCTTTACCATCTAAGGGAGTTTTTCCTCCCCACAGTCACCTGAGACACCTCAGACACATTCATTCATTCATTCATTCATCTTCTACCGCTTATCTGAACTACCTCGGGTCACGGGGAGCCTGTACCTATCTCAGGCGTCATCGGGCATCAAGGCAGGATACACCCTGGACGGAGTGCCAACCCATCGCAGGGCACACACACACACACACACTCATTCATTCACTCACGCAATCACACACTAGGGACAATTTTCCAGAGATGCCAATCAACCTACCATGCATGTCTTTGGACCGGGGGAGGAAACCGGAGTACCCGGAGGAAACCCCCGAGGCACGGGGAGAACATGCAAACTCCACACACACAAGGCGGAGGCGGGAATCGAACCCTGACCCTGGAGGTGTGAGGTGAATGGGCTAACCACTAAGCCACCGTGCCCCCCCACCTCAGACACAAAGTAACAAAATGTTTGAAAAGACAAAATCCTTTTTCTCCTTGTTTAACATTTCAGTACTAAAGATGGCGGCTTCCCCAAATGATGTACCAGTGTTGAGCTACGTGGTGAAGTTTAGTTTGTGTTTCTAGAGAACAGGAGGTAGCTCAGTTTCTGTGAGTCATCAATGTGGAAGTGGACGTGATATGATGCAACGATCTGAGAACATCTGAGACTTTAATGCTTCATCCTGTGCTTCATCCTGTGCTCCATCCTGAGCTCCAACCTGTGCTCCATCCTGTGCTTCATTCTTTGCTCCACCCTGTGCTCCACCCTGCGCTCCATCCTGAGCTCCACCCTGTGCTCCACCCTGTGCTCCATCCTGAGCTACACCTTTTGCTTCATCCTGTGCTTCATCCTGTGCTCCATCCTGTGCTCCATCCTGTGCTTCATCCTGAACTCCATCCTGTGCTTCATCCTGTGCTCCACCCTGTGCTCCATCCTGTGCTTCATCCTGAACTCCATCCTGTGCTTCATCCTGTGCTTCATCCTGTGCTTCATCCTGTGCTTCATCCTGAACTCCATCCTGTGCTTCATCCTGTGCTTCATCCTGTGCTTCATCCTGTGCTTCATCCTGAGCTCCATCCTGTGCTTCATCCTGAGCGCCATCCTGAGCTCCATCCTGTGCTTCATCCAATGCTTCATCCTAAGCTCCAAGCTGTGCTCCATCGTGTGCTCCTTCCTCATTTACACAGAATTTCACTTCACTTGAATGTGATTCAGGTTGCTACACGAGCGACGCACCTCTCTCATCACCTTACAGCTTTTTATAATCTGAGGAGCCAAAACTCCACGCTTTGTGCTCTGATTTACTTTTTGTCATCGATAGAACGTCTCTATTTGATCAGGAACATCAAAAGAGGTGGAATATTTTCCATACTTGTGAGCGTAATGAGGGCAGAGTAACGACAAGAAGGACAAAAGCCCCACAGTTTCCTCTTGGATCGGAGCTCAGCGTTGACGTGAGCATGAAATGAAACGCTTAATTCTCCTTCTCAAGTCTCAGGCCGCCACCATCATCATCATCATCACTAAATGATGAAAACACGGGGATCAGCCGCTGCTTCCTGTCCCAGCTCTCAAACACAGCTTACTGATGAACTGCACGATTTTTACGTTCACTATGAAGGTGCTGAATGAAACTGTTAAACCAATGAGTTTATTATCCAACTGTTTTTTTATATTTGATATATCTTCATATTTGCTCTCATTAAAAACACCAACATCTATAATTCTACATAAATATGCAAATTTAAAAACACCTCCATGTATTTTAACACTAACATTAGCGACCCCACGTAGCCTGCTAATTTATCTGCTAATTTATCTGCTAATTTATCT
>NC_083461.1:2448070-2470570 GCF_030014155.1 Tachysurus vachellii
TGATGCAAGTTAGTATAAGCCTTTATAATTCTTATGTAGTTGTAATGAAGGGCTTATGAAGGTCAAATGTAGCCATTAAGACCATTATCATTAAGTATTGTGTCAGCAGTCTGAAATATGTTAGATTAAGCCTTTATCAATGTTTATGTCGTTATGAAGGGCTTATGTCATTTAGGCTGATGATCCTCAGCTTTACACATTGTTACCACAGACTGTATGATGGTTAATAACTGTTAGAATAAGCCTTAGTAATCTCTATGTAGTTTTAATGCCAGGAAAAAATAAATTGTTCATGGTGGTGATCATATAAATCATTATAACAGTTTATAACCTGTGATACATGACAGTTGAGAATAAGACTTCATAATGTTTGTAAGAAAATGTCAAGTCTTATGAACAATACATTAGTGTTCCTAGTGTCAATATGTGTCACGATGCAGGACAAAGGCGAGTGAGGATCCAAATGCAGATTTAAAGTTTAATAGTCCAAAACACAAGAAACAGATGAACAGACAGGCAGACAGAACAAGGCAGCAAACAGGGCATACAGGACACAGGAACAGGCACACCAACATCCAACATGAGGCAACGACCAACACCAGGGAAGTGAACAAACAGAGTATATATAGCTGACAGGAACCAATGACAAAGCAGAGACAATCAAAGACAAAGACAACACACCTGAGGAGATGAATGAGTACAATTAATGTCCATGGAAACCAAATAGTGGGCGGAGCAAACAATTAGCCACAGGGAAAGACAGCAGACAGAAACAGGACAGAAACACAGACAGACTCATTACAGAGCCCCCCCCTAGGAGTGGATTCCAGACACTCCAACGCAGAACCGGGGGGCGGCGGAGCGGAGGCGGAACAGGGGGCGGGAAGGCGGGCCAGGTCCATGTGGCGGTAGAGGGCAGGGCAGAGCCGGCGAAGCTGGAGGCCAGGGCGGAGCCGGCGAAGCAGGAGGCCAGGGCGGAGCCGGCGAAGCAGGAGGCCAGGGCGGAGCCGGCGAAGCAGGAGGCCAGGGCGGAGCCGGCGAAGCAGGAGGCCAGGGCGGAGCCGGCGAAGCAGGAGGCCAGGGCGGAGCCGGCAGAGCAGGAGGCCAGGGCGGAGCCGGCAGAGCAGGAGGCCAGGGCGGAGCCGGCAGAGCAGGAGGCCAGGGCGGAGCCGGCAGAGCAGGAGGCCAGGGCGGAGCCGGCAGAGCAGGAGGCCAGGGCGGAGCCGGCAGAGCAGGAGGCCAGGGCGGAGCCGGAAACCAGGGTGGCGCCGCAGGCAGAGTCAGCGACCAGAGCAGGACCGGAGGCCAGGGTGGCGCCGCAGGCAGAGTCAGCGACCAGAGCAGGACCGGAGACCAGGGTGGCGCCGCAGGCAGAGCCAGCGACCAGAGCAGGACCGGAGGCCAGGGTGGCGCCGCAGGCAGAGCCAGCGACCAGAGCAGGACCCGAGGCCAGGGTGGCGCCGCAGGCAGAGTCAGCGACCAGAGCAGGACCGGAGGCCAGGGTGGCGCCGCAGGCAGAGTCAGCGACCAGAGCAGGACCGGAGGCCAGGGTGGCGCCGCAGGCAGAGCCAGCGACCAGAGCAGGACCGGAGGCCAGGGTGGCGCTGCAGGTCGGGCCAGAGACCATAACGGCGTTGGCGGCCAGGGTGGTGCTGGAGGCGCTTT
The DNA here is from genome assembly GCF_030014155.1 of Tachysurus vachellii. Lineage (NCBI taxonomy): Eukaryota > Metazoa > Chordata > Actinopteri > Siluriformes > Bagridae > Tachysurus > Tachysurus vachellii. Next base: position 2,449,736 of record NC_083461.1, read on the forward strand.
GAACCTGTAAAGATGGACAGGAAAGGGAGAGACTGACAGAGACAGGGAGACAAAGCTGGGGACCACTTGTTCCGTCGACCCGGTCGGTTCGGCTGGTTCTGTCGACCTGGTAGACCCGGCTGGTTCTGTTGACCCGGTCGGTTCCATTGACCCGGTCGGTCCGGCTGGCTCGGTTGACCCAGTCGGTCCCATCGACCCGGTCGGTTCGGCTGGTTCTGTCGACCTGGTTGGTTCCGTCGACCCGGTCGGCCCGGTCGGATCCCGTATTTCAGCGGGTTCAGCAGGTTCGGGCGTTTCAGCAGGTTCGGGCGCTTCGGCGGGTTCGGGCGCTTCGGCGGGTTCGGGCGCTTCGGCGGGTTCGGGCGCTTCGGCGGGTTCATGTGCTTCAGCGGGTTCAAGTGCTTCAGCAGGTTCGGGCGTTTCAGCAGGTTCAGGCGTTTCAGCAGGTTCGGGAACCTCAACAGGTTCATGTGCTTCAGCAAGCTCGGGCGTTTCAGCAGGTTCGGGCGTTTCAGCAGGATCAGGCGTTTCAGCAGGTTCGGGAACCTCAACAGGTTCATGTGCTTCAGCAAGCTCGGGCGTTTCAGGTGCCTTCGGTGCTCCAGCCGGTGCCGTAGGGATGCCGGCCGCCCGGACCGACGCCATCGGGGTGTCCGCCAGCTTGGCGATCAGCCGGTTCCCCCGGGCCTCGCCTGAGCTTTCCGGTCTGGCACCCATGTGGACGGGTTAGGTCACTGGTGTGCACAGGTCTGGGTCGGACCGAGGTACTGTAGGGGCCTCGGGCGTCCGTGGCTGGACTGGTTCCGCAGCCCACGGACCCCGATGCCTACTGCCCCCCCCCAAAAAATATTTAGGGCCGGTGTCCGACTCTGTCCTGTGCACGGTTAGGGAGGACCCGCCCAGGAGCAACGCTACGTTGGCCAGGTCCGTGAAAGGCCCCACCTCTCGGCCCAATGGCACTAGGTAGCGCAGCCCGTCCTCTAAACCATGCCGGAACAGGTCCTTGAGGACCCTCTCCCCAAAATCCACCTGATTGGACAAGTCCAAGAACACCTCTACATATTCCTCTAGTGGGGAATCCCCCTGACATAAACGAAACAAAATCTCTGCTGGATCCATTTGGTTGGTCGTTCTGTCACGATGCAGGACAAAGGCGAGTGAGGATCCAAATGCAGATTTAAAGTTTAATAGTCCAAAACACAAGAAACAGATGAACAGACAGGCAGACAGAACAAGGCAGCAAACAGGGCATACAGGACACAGGAACAGGCACACCAACATCCAACATGAGGCAACGACCAACACCAGGGAAGTGAACAAACAGAGTATATATAGCTGACAGGAACCAATGACAAAGCAGAGACAATCAAAGACAAAGACAACACACCTGAGGAGATGAATGAGTACAATTAATGTCCATGGAAACCAAATAGTGGGCGGAGCAAACAATTAGCCACAGGGAAAGACAGCAGACAGAAACAGGACAGAAACACAGACAGACTCATTACAATATGAAAGCTGATAAGCCTATCCAAATATTTGTGAAGGATTATGTCTGTTGTCATGAAGAGATTATGTAGGTATTCTGTAGCCTTATGCCTATCACAGTCTGTAGGTAGTGTACCTAATAGTGTAAGTACAGTCTTTATTACAGTTTATGCCTGTTAGTATAAGTATTCATAATTCGATGCTTATGTACATTTATATCACATAATTATGAAGGGCATTCATACAGATATATACAACACCTGTATAAGCCCTTTATGACAGCTGACATTTTATTACTCCGTTCTTCTCACAGACTTTAGACATAATGAACAGAATGCACCAGACACCTGTTAAAACAAGCCTATATAGTTGGAATGAATGGCTTACGATGGTGTTATGTAGCCTTATGAATGCTTCCTTTAAATAAAGTGTTTAAAAATAGTTGTACTGTTTTAAAGACACACTTTTTTACAGAGTAAGTGAGTGAAATGTCTGTCACTGACCGGCACTGCCCTTTACACTCAGCTCTCTGGTTCCCCGTGTGCTTTAACATGTGTCCCTGAGAGCTACATGCCCTCTAACGAGTGCCTTTTGTGGCCGGGCTGAATGAAACGGGGCCGCTGAATGCCTCACTCTTGTCCTGGCACTGACGAGGACATGCCTCAAGGCCCAGATAAGGAAAAAAGCAGGCTGGAGGGATGGAGGGATAGAGGGATGGTGTTGGAGTGGTGGTGGTGGGGGGGCATGTCTCGCTTCCCTGCTCCTTGACAAGACGTCCATTCATACACTGCTTTCTTTACTCAACTCTTGCTTGCTCTTTGTTTCTTGAACCCTCTCTCCATCCCTCTCCCTCTCTCTTTCCCTCTCTCTTTCTCTCTCTCTCTCTCTCTCTCTCTCTCTCTCTCTCTCTCTCTCTTTTCTTTCTTCCTTGGCCAGATTCTTTGGCCTTTAATCTCAGAGAATGTCCGAGGCACCTGAGCTACTTAACCACCCAGGTCAGACATGCTACATGGGAGTCGGACACGACCGAGGGGAAAAGATTTGAACAAAAGAGAGCGAACCTGACCCCAGGCCGTGAGCGAGCCGACTTCCTTCGCTCCTCCTCCACAACAATGGCCTACACGAAGACTTTCTCCGCTGTCTGTGTGCCACTGAAGTGGGCCGCAATTTGTTCCTCCTTAACGGCACTCAGTGAACGGGCTCTATTTAGACACCAGACGTTCCCAGGGCTGTCACAGATTTGTAAAACCTGACTCTGAATGCCAAGATTGAATCCCAAACTAAACGAGTCGCTTTTATCCGCCTGGGTAGTGCAGTGTAAGTTATAGTGATCGTTTCCTCTTTAAGAGGGGGGTTGGAATTGAAACGTTACTCTATTACCCAAGTGCACCTGCTAGCATACCCCCCTCCACACACACACACACACACACACACACACATCCTTCATCTCCCTCTCTTTCTCTCTTTCTCTCTGTTTTCCCTTCCAGGTCACACAGGGGTCAAAGTTATTCATGATCACTGCGTCTGGTTCCCAGCTGCTCCTGGTTGACCCTGTGATTAACACCGAACGATCTCGCTTCATTTTCACATTGTGTTTACACGCAGAGTAGCGCAGTTAGTGTCAATACTGAGAATTTACAAAAGGGTAAATTAGGCTAAACACACAGCGGAGAAAAGCGCCGCATCATCCAGATTTACTCGATTTACTCTACAAAGGGAACTCATGACAGAAAGCTGACCTGCTGACTGAAAGCAAAAAAATAAATAAATAAATACAGGCTTTCATGTGGTGTGTGATTAAAACTACTTAGTTTATTATAATACTTATCATAAATTAATTAATTAATAATAATTATCATCATAAAAATTATTATTATTATTACTATTAGTATTATTATAATATTTGCAATATTATAGTGATTCTTATTTATTTTATTGTATTAATTTGTTTTATTCTTTTTCATTTTATTATATTCTTTTGATTTCCTTAAATATTTCTAGTTTTTAATAAACAATTAAATGCAATATGATCAATTGCTGGAATTGTGTTCTTTGTCATGTTCTGATATTTTATGTCTGTAAGCGTTATATTTAAATTAAAACTAATAATCAGAAATTAATCTACACATTCAACTCTTATTTATGTTCTTTATAAATTATAATCAAAAGTCACATGACTTTATTTCTTCGGTGTAATTTGTCTTTACTCAAGTGACTGAACCACATACACTGTGGGGTAACAATGAAACAAAAAGAAAACATTGGAAAAGAAATGAGGGTGAAGTATAAAATAAAAAGTGGAGTTTCTCCACATAAGGGCTATTTTGCATAGTAAAAATATTACGTAGATTAATGTTCTAATCCTGTACAAAACCTCCATAACAATGTCCATTTACTGCAGAATAAAAAAGTGTAATAGTCTAGAGTGTAAAATAGTATAGTATAGTATAGTGTAGTGTAGTGTAGTGTAGTGTAGTGTAGTGTAGTATAGTGTAGTGTAGTATAGTATAGTGTAGTGTGTTATAGTGTAGTGTAATGTGGTGTAGTGTAGTGTAGTGTAGTGTAGTGTAGTATAGTATAGTATAGTATAGTATAGTATAGTATAGTGTAGTATAGTGTAATGTAGTGTAGTGTAGTATAGTGTAGTGTAGTATAGTATAGTTTAATGTAGTGTAGTATAGTGTAGTGTAGTATAGTATAGTGTAGTGTAGTATAGTGTAGTGTAATATAGTATAGTGTGGTGTAGTACAGTGTAGTGTAATACAGTATAGTACAGTATATTACAATACAGTACAGTATAGTACAGTACACTGTAGTATAGTGTAGTATAGTATAGTACAGTATAGTGTAGTATGGTATAGTACAGTACACTATAGTGTAGTATGGTGTAGTATAGTACAGTATAGTATAGTATAGTATAGTATAGTACAGTACAGTACAATACAGTACAGTACAGTACAATATAGTGTAGTATAGTATAGTACAGTACAGTATAGTATAGTGTAGTATAGTAAAGTACAGTTGTGGGGAAGTCGTGGCCTAATGGTTAGAGAGTTTGACTCCTAACCCTAAGGTTGTGGGTTCGAGTCTCGGGCCGGCAATACCACGACTGAGGTGCCCTTGAGCAAGGCAATGAACACCCTCCAACAGCTCCCCGGGCTGCCCACTGCTCCAGGTGTGTGTTCACGGAGTGTGTGTGTGTTCACTGCTGTGTGTGTGCACTTTGGATGGGTTAAATGCAGAGAACAAATTCTGAGTATGTCACTTATGCATGTATGTATGCGTGTGTGTATGTACAGTATGTATGTATGTATGTATGTATGTATGTATGTATGTACAGTATGTATGTATGTATGTATGTATGTGTGTATGTATGTATGTATGTATGTATGTATGTACAGTATGTAGGTATGTATGTATGTATGTATGTGTGTGTGTATGTATGTATGTATGTATGTATGTATGTATGTATGTACAGTATGTATGTATGTATGTATGTATGTATGTATGTGTGTATGTATGTATGTATGTATGTATGTATGTATGTATGTATGTACAGTATGTATGTATGTATGTACAGTATGTATGTACAGTATGTATGTATGTATGTATGTATATACAGTATGTATGTATGTATGTGTGTATGTATGTATGTATGTATGTATGTACAGTATGTATGTATGTATAATGCAGTGTAGCATATTGCAGTATGCTTTATTATAACGTAGTTAGGTGTAATATAGTATTGCATAGTGTGGTATAAAATAATGTAGTGTAGTATATTACAGTGTAGTATAGTATATTATAATCAAGTTTAGCAAGTGTACTGTAGTATAATATCATGTTAGTTATACACAGTGTTAAAAGTCAAAAGTGTTAAAACTCTTCTATTTAAATTCACATCCATATCCTGTAGATAGCTTTCTCATAATAAAATATTTAACAGATATTATATTCCATTATGTGTCTATGTTACAGGGCAATGCACTCTAATCTCGTTATAGTATACAAGTGTTTCTAAATGTCACTACAAAGTGTTTTTGTGTGGTTTAACGACTAATTATTCCCACATGAGAATCACTCATTTAGTTCTAATCCATGACTTGTTCAATACATACAACTGTGTTTTGTTTCAAATATCATATTTAAAAGCCTTAGTGGAGAACATCAACACACCACATCAATTCCCACAAGCCCTTATAATATAATATAATGTAGCCTATGATTAGTAGCATTACAGAACACCCTGAATGCACTTTGGCACTATGTAGAGTGCAGGAAATAGTGAGTACGTCTCCTTTTTAGACTCCTTCAATCTTTAAGTGTCCTGTCACCTTTTAACCTCATTTTCTCCCAAGAGTCAAATTAGTGACAGGACACATATGATTCACTTCATTAGTGTAACAGGAGTGTGTGTGTGTGTGTGTATGTGTTTGTGTGTGTATGTGTGTGTGTGTGTGTGTGTGTGTGTGTGTGTGTGTGTGTGTGTGTGTGTGTGTGTGTGTGTGTAAAGCTCAGCTGCTCTTTCAGTGCCTCAGTCAGGCGTGAAATAGATGCAGCTGATTGGTGATCATTAAACTGATGCTGTGTCAGTAATTATAGATGGTGATCTATAGCACCCAGGAGACCCTGGAGGGAGCGAGGTAGGGCGCAAGATGTAGTGTGTGAGACATAGGGGATGAGGCTTTGGGCGCAAGATGTAGTGTGTGAGATACAGGGGACGAGGAGTAGGGACCAAGATGTAGTGTGTGAGACAGGGGACGAGGAGTAGGGACCAAGATGTAGTGTGTGAGACATAGGAGGTGAGGTGTAGGGCGCAAGATGTAGTGTGTGAGACATAGGGGACGAGGAGTAAGGCACAAGATGTAGTGTGTGAGACATAGGGGACGAGGCATAGAGCCCAAGATGTAGTGTGTGAGACATAGGGGACGAGGTGTAGGGCCCAAGATGTAACGTGTGAGACAGGGAATGAGGCGTAGGGCCCAAGAACATTCTGAATGGTCTTTTATTTTCCCCACAGCTTCGTTCTAGTTTTTCTTTCAGCACCTGTGTGATGGTCTCTAGTATATCTCTGGCTTTTTTCCTGTTTTCTTTCCCCAATTGTTCTTATTTTACACATGTATTAGTTATACGGTTGGGGTTAAATAAAAATATTGAGAGTATACATATCCACACACTAATCTCACTGTGTTTGGCAAGAATCATTTAACCTGAATCAGTATTCAATGTCAGGACAGTGTGTGATGTTTGTTTCTTTAGTTTACACCAAAACTTCACTGAGTAACAGAACAGTCTGTACAGAACAGCCTCCAGACGCCACATATAAACATGTCGCACTATTCATTTGTTTAAATATCAGATTGCTGAGATGAAAAACATCATTTGAATGATTTGTAAAAAATCTACTGTGTATTTATAAGTCAAGAAAAGGAAAGTAACAAAAATAATAAACATTTAGGCATAGGTTCATCATATTCTTATAATAATAATAATAATAATAATAATAATAATAATAATAATAATGATATACAATAAATATCATTTTTATTATTATTATTACTAAACAACAATAATAATACTAATAATTTTATATATATATAAAATATATATAATAAATATAGATATATATAAAACTGCACTGTGTGTAAAATGTGAATGAAGAAGCGCGTATTGCTCAACATGGCAGCTGAATCTTGTAAGTCCCGCCCCTTCAGTACAACAAGCCAATCGTCAAGCTGGATAAAACATTACCAGAAAACCTCTGACCTATCAGAGCCTCACGTTAACGATCACGAAAATATGGTGCATGCTTGGCTATAAATAAACGCGCATGCGCGCTAGACGGAGCAAACAAAAATAGTTTGTGACACGATGATATATAATCTATGTTAATATATTATCTAATAATCTATTATAATACTGCTTCAGTATTCAGTATTGCTTCAGTGTTTTCATGCATATTATAAACAAAGGATCGGGTGTTTTTGTACAATATGCACTATTATAAATAACCCCAACCCTGTATATAACCCTGTATATAACCCTGTATATAACCATATATAACCCTGTATATAACCCTATATAACCCTGTATATAACCCTGTATATAACCCTATATAACCCTGTATATAACCCTGTATATAACCCTATATATAACCCTATATAACCCTGTATATAACCCTATATATAACCCTATATAACCCTATATATAACCCTGTATATAACCCTATATAACCCTGTATATAACCCTGTATATAACCCTATATAACCCTGTATATAACCCTGTATATAACCCTGTATATAACCCTATATAACCCTGTATATAACCCTGTATATAACCCTATATAACCCTGTATATAACCCTGTATATAACCCTATATAACCCTGTATATAACCCTGTATATAACCCTGTATATAACCCTATATAACCCTGTATATAACCCTGTATATAACCCTATATATAACCCTGTATATAACCCTGTATATAACCATATATAACCCTGTATATAAAACTATATAACCCTGTATATAACCCTGTATATAACCCTATATAACCCTGTATATAACCCTGTATATAACCCTGTATATAACCCTATATAACCCTGTATATAACCCTATATATAACCCTATATAACCCTATATATAACCCTATATATAACCCTATATAACCCTGTATATAACCCTGTATATAACCCTATATAACCCTGTATATAACCCTGTATATAACCCTGTATATAACCCTATATAACCCTGTATATAACCCTGTATATAACCCTATATAACCCTGTATATAACCCTGTATATAACCCTGTATATAACCCTGTATATAACCCTATATATAACCCTGTATATAACCCTGTATATAACCCTATATAACCCTGTATATAACCCTGTATATAACCCTATATAACCCTGTATATAACCCTGTACATAACCCTGTATATAACCCTATATAACCCTGTATATAACCCTGTATATAACCCTATATAACCCTATATAAAACCCTATATAACCCTGTATAACCCTGTATATAACCCTTTATAACCCTGTATATAACCCTATATAACCCTTATAACCCTGTATATAACCCTATATAACCCTGTATATAACCCTGTATATAACCATATATAACCCTGTATATAACCCTATATAACCCTGTATATAACCCTGTATATAACCCTATATAACCCTGTATATAACCCTGTATATAACCCTATATATAACCCTATATAACCCTGTATATAACCCTGTATATAACCCTATATAACCCTGTATATAACCCTGTATATAACCCTGTATATAACCCTTATAACCCTGTATATAACCCTGTATATAGCCCTATATAACCCTGTATATAACCCTGTATATAACCCTGTATATAACCCTATATAACCCTGTATATAACCCTGTATATAACCCTATATAACCCTGTATATAACCCTGTACATAACCCTGTACATAACCCTGTATATAACCCTATATAACCCTGTATATAACCCTATATAACCCTGTATATAACCCTATATAACCCTGTATATAACCCTATATAACCCTTATAACCCTATATAACCCTTATAACCCTGTATATAACCCTGTATATAACCCTATATAACCCTTATAACCCTGTATATAACCCTATATAACTCTGTATATAACCCTGTATATAACCATATATAACCCTGTATATAACCCTATATAACCCTGTATATAACCCTGTATATAACCCTATATAACCCTGTATATAACCCTGTATATAACCCTATATATAACCCTATATAACCCTGTATATAACCCTATATAACCCTGTATATAACCCTATATAACCCTGTATATAACCCTGTATATAACCCTTATAACCCTGTATATAACCCTGTATATAACCCTATATAACCCTGTATATAACCCTGTATATAACCCAGTATATAACCCTATATAACCCTGTATATAACCCTATATAACCCTGTATATAACCCTATATAACCCTGTATATAACCCTGTATATAACCCTATATAACCCTTATAACCCTGTATATAACCCTATATAACTCTGTATATAACCCTGTATATAACCATATATAACCCTGTATATAACCCTATATAACCCTGTATATAACCCTGTATATAACCCTATATAACCCTGTATATAACCCTGTATATAACCCTATATATAACCCTATATAACCCTGTATATAACCCTGTATATAACCCTATATAACCCTGTATATAACCCTGTATATAACCCTATATAACCCTGTATATAACCCTGTATATAACCCTTATAACCCTGTATATAACCCTGTATATAACCCTATATAACCCTGTATATAACCCTGTATATAACCCTATATAACCCTGTATATAACCCTGTATATAACCCTATATAACCCTATATAACCCTGTATATAACCCTATATAACCCTGTATAACCCTGTATATAACCCTATATAACCCTTATAACCCTGTATATAACCCTATATAACCCTGTATATAACCCTGTATATAACCATATATAACCCTGTATATAACCCTATATAACCCTGTATATAACCCTATATAACCCTGTATATAACCCTGTATATAACCCTATATAACCCTGTATATAACCCTGTATATAACCCTATATAACCCTGTATATAACCCTGTATATAACCCTGTATATAACCCTTATAACCCTGTATATAACCCTGTATATAACCCTGTATATAACCCTATATAACCCTTATAACCCTGTACATAACCCTGTATATAACCCTATATAACCCTATATTTAACCCTGTATATAACCCTATATAACCCTATATAACCCTGTATATAACCCTGTATATAACCCTGTATATAACCCTATATAACCCTTATAACCCTGTATATAACCCTATATAACCCTGTATATAACCCTATATAACCCTTATAACCCTTATAACCCTGTATATAACCCTATATAACCCTGTATATAACCCTATATAACCCTATATAACCCTGTATATAACCCTATATATAACCCTGTATATAACCCTGTATATAACCCTATATAACCCTTATAACCCTGTATATAACCCTGTATATAACCCTATATAACCCTTATAACCCTATATAACCCTTATAACCCTGTATATAACCCTATATAACCCTTATAACCCTGTATATAACCCTATATAACCCTGTATATAACCCTATATATAACCCTGTATATAACCCTATATATAACCCTGTATATAACCCTTATAACCCTGTATATAACCCTGTATATAACCCTGTATATAACCCTATATAACCCTGTATATAACCCTATATATACCCCTGTATATAACCCTGTATATAACCCTGTATATAACCCTGTATATAACCCTGTATATAACCCTTATAACCCTGTATATAACCCTGTATAAAACCCTATATAACCCTTATAACCCTGTATATAACCCTGTATATAACCCTATATAACCCTGTATATAACCCTGTATATAACCCTGTATATAACCCTATATAACCCTGTATATAACCCTGTATATAACCCTATATAACCCTGTATATAACCCTGTATATAACCCTGTATATAACCCTATATAACCCTTATAACCCTATATTTAACCCTGTATATAACCCTATATAACCCTATATAACCCTGTATATAACCCTGTATATAACCCTGTATATAACCCTATATAACCCTTATAACCCTGTATATAACCCTATATAACCCTTATAACCCTGTATATAACCCTATATAACCCTGTATATAACCCTATATAACCCTTATAACCCTTATAACCCTGTATATAACCCTATATAACCCTGTATATAACCCTATATAACCCTATATAACCCTGTATATAACCCTGTATATAACCCTATATAACCCTTATAACCCTATATAACCCTTATAACCCTGTATATAACCCTATATAACCCTTATAACCCTGTATATAACCCTATATAACCCTGTATATAACCCTGTATATAACCCTATATATAACCCTGTATATAACCCTATATATAACCCTGTATATAACCCTTATAACCCTGTATATAACCCTATATAACCCTGTATATAACCCTTATAACCCTGTATATAACCCTATATAACCCTATATAACCCTATATATAACCCTGTATATAACCCTGTATATAACCCTATATAACCCTGTATATAACCCTATATATAACCCTGTATATAACCCTTATAACCCTGTATATAACCCTATATAACCCTGTATATAACCCTTATAACCCTGTATATAACCCTATATAACCCTGTATATAACCCTGTATATAACCCTATATATAACCCTGTATATAACCCTTATAACCCTGTATATAACCCTATATAACCCTGTATATAACCCTTATAACCCTGTATATAACCCTATATAACCCTATATAACCCTATATATAACCCTGTATATAACCCTGTATATAACCCTATATAACCCTGTATATAACCCTGTATATAACCCTATATAACCCTATATAACCCTGTATATAACCCTATATATAACCCTGTATATAACCATGTATAACCCTGTATAACCCTATATCAGTGTTGTAATGTAACGGAGTACAAATACTTCGTTACTGTACTTAAGTAGAAATATCACGTATCTGTACTTTACTTCACTATTTAAATTTGTCAACTTTCACTTTTACTCCACTACATTTCCTAGATAAAATGTCTACTTTTACTGTTATATTTCAACTAAGCGTCTTCGTTACTCGTTACTACAAAATAAAATCAGAAGAAATGTGTGTGACAATAAGGGAGTACACACTACCACACACACACTACCTTTTAGCACGTTCATGTCCCACATGTGATGCTTTTAAACCCAAAGGTTTAACTTATTTGTGAATTAGATAATGAACATGGTGACACTTTGTGATTTTGTGCTTTCACACACACACTGACCGGCGGTGTACAGGGTCGACCTCGGCAGATGATTTGTGTCTGTTCCTGTCTGGTCTCCCCCACAACAAACGCTGCTAATTTACCCGGTGAATACACGTGCAATAAGGGAGGTTTGGTGAATCACTGCTATTAGATTACATTACGCTCCACACACTCTACGGAGAAGCACAGGGACGCGCAGCGTGCACGCGCAGTCAGAGCTGAAGGCGCAGCGTGCACGCGCAGTCAGAGCTGGAGGCGCAGCGTGCACGCGCAGTCAGAGCTGGAGCCGTTTATCTATAACGTTAATCGGCTGAAAGCCGCAAAGACGGCAACCAAAAGCAGTGAAATGTCACTATTCTTATTACCAGAGTTGTAGCACAAACAAAATATTAATGCAAACAATCCATTTAATACTAAATAAAAAGAACATTTATTGATTTGGTCTTTGTCTTGTGAATATTAGTTTATTAATGACTGCATTCATTAGACACACTGTTTGTAGAGAATACACACATACATGAACTGATATGATTCAAGACTGGCATCATTACATCATGTATAAAATTTTGGTGTCCACTTTTGCCATTTAATAATCCCATAACTTTTGTCTTACTATGTAGTCATATAATATATAATATAAAACTCTTCTTGTTTTAAATTCTCACTGAGGACTAAAACCCCCTAAAGATGAGACCCTAGAACTGCCCCTGATCTTATGTCTACAGAAAATCACTGAAATTTTACTTTTTACTTTTACTTCAAATACTTAAGTACATTAAATATCAGAAAATGACTTTTGATACTTAAGTACAGTAAATATCAGATACTTTAAGACTTTTACTTGAGTAATATTCTAAAAGGTAACTTTCACTTCTACCAAAGTCTTTTTCTAGTACGATACTTGTACTTTTACTCGAGTAGTTTTCTAATACTTTATACAACACTGCCCTATATATAACCTTATATATCCCTATACATGACCCTATATACAGCCATATATATAAAACCCTATATATAACCTGGCATATAACCCTATATATAATATGTTTTATATAATATGTTATAGTCAATAACATAATATATATGTTTTATATATAATATGTTTTATATAACCCTATATATAACCCTGTATATAATATGATCCGAGATTGCATGCACAGGTTGGTGGACTGAAATAGGGAGCTTGTTCAGTGCTCTTTTCACCAGATGGGCTGTTGGAATTGAACACGACCTCATCAACATCACAGAATTCACACAGACCAAATAACAGCAGTGATATTAAGCTCTGTGTAATAAACACACTGCTGTCAGACAGGAATGAGCGATTTAATGCTGGTGTGATTAGCGAAAATTGTGCGAGAGTGTGTGTGTGTGTGTGCGCGTGTGTGTGTGTGTGTGTGTGTGTGTGTGAGATCTGTCATTAACCTCTAGATGGCAACCGCAGCTGCAGTTTAGGTTTCAGTTCCTACTCCAAACTGTGCCAAGGTGCCAAAAATTATGTTGTGTTTATAATAAAATGAGTTTATGCATTAAAGATCTTATACAGAGGAATGATTTCACTACAGCGATGTCTGATAATGACATGTACAGTGTAATAAAGTCAGAGCTCTATGTGGGACAGAATATTGTAGTAAAAACGGAGAACAAAATGTTTCATATCTTTTAATTATAAACAAATATATTTACTCTTAAATTTGCAACAGGTATAAAATTTGCATTCGGTAAATTAAAGCAAATCTCTGTCAGGAAATAATTTGCTGGAAATGCGACTTAACCTCAATCAGCGAGCACAAAGTTTATTAAAACTACCTCTCGGGTGAAGCCTTTAATTCATCTTTTCAAATCTTGGTAGTAAAATGTAAGTGTTAGTTAGTCTAATGCCTTGCAGTTAGCTAGAGTAGTTAATGAGCTTAATGTTAGCAATCTAGCTAGGTTATAGCTTATTAGCCAGATAAAGTAACCAGGTTACTAGCTTTTAGTGCAGCTGTGTTTAGTTTCCTGTGCTAATGTGTTAAATCATGTGTGTACGTCGTTTTTAAAATGTGATTAATTTTTGGCTTTGCTTTCGTTACCCGTCGTCCCACTGCGCTTAAAGTCCATCTGCTAAACAGTCAACTGGGCTGCTAATGGGGTGGTAATGGTGATGTTGGTGGATGTAATCACACACACACACAGAATTAAAAGCACAACACTTTGTTCTTTTATAAAGAAATATATATCTGTGGATGCAAAAAAAAAAAAAGAAAAAAATCAAAGGCATAGCTACCTGTCAGTTTCAATGAGAGTAATTATGCTTACAGTTTTGTATGAAATGCCTTCATCAGCCTGGCAGGATGATCGTACCAGCGGCTAGATGTTTATTCTGCAGTGTGAAAACCAGAGACGGGAAACTAGACACAAAAGAAGCCCCACCAATTAGCTGTGTGGATTCTCTTACAATGCGGCTAACCGACGTGAGGAATGCCGTAATTGATGCCGGAGCATGTAAACAAGTGCAAGGAGGAATGTACGCATGGTGGTATTTATTTGTGTGTGTGTGTGTGCATGTGTGTGTCTGTTTGTGTGTGTGTGTGTGTTTGTAAATTAGCATCTGAATGGTTTATCTAGAGTGCATTAGTGATGTTTGACATGAAATGAGGACAGAGTGTGGATCGTTTTCTATGCTGCAGAACATTTATTCATGTTTTCATCCATCTTAAAAGATCATTTACACACACGCACGCACACACACACTCACACACACACACACACAAACACACACACACATACACACACACACACACACACACACACACACACACACACACACACACACATACACACACACACACACACACTCACACCTATAGAGCCACTAAATTAACCCACAGGCATGTTTTTGGGAGGTGGGAGGAAACCGGAGAACTCGGAGGAAACCCACATGGACACGTGCAGCTCCACAGACAGACAGAAAAATAATAAAAATACTAAATCAGCTAGAAGCAACGAATACTGTGGGAAATTCAGAACGTCACTAAATGACGCAAGAAAGAAGCAAATACACGGTTTATCCCGAAAATCACAGGTTTGTATTTATACGCTCCGCATAAACGAGGTCAGTCAGCCGTATTCCGACATCTTCAGGACAGAGGAGTTTGCTCTTCTATGTGGTTTGATGAGCCGTGGAAAAAAAGAGAGGCTGATGAAAGGACGACGTTTCTGGCTGCTATAACAGAAGCGAAAACTTTCCGCAGCATCAAATGTAACTGAAAATGGTTGCAAAGTAGATGAGGTCATCCTTTAACAGGTAAACATGGTAATCGCTGACAAATTGTTGTGTTTATGTAAAGTATAAAACCCTTTGGGACAGAAATGTTTTTGCTTTAAAGGCATTTCCACGTGTTCTGATCCTCTTACAGTCAACAGTGTGATTTATTCCTCACATTTCTTCACTGAGAAAACATGTTCTGTTGTGTATAATAATAATAATAATAATAATAATAATAATAATAATAATAATAATAATAAAACCATCTTCACATGGAGAAATGATAAAACTGTTAACGTGCTGGTCAGTAATGATTGCATACACACACTACCACACACACACACTACCTTTTAGCACGTTCATGTCCCAGATGTGATGCTTTTAAACCCAAAGGTTTAACTTATTTGTGAATTAGATAATGAACATGGTGACACTTTGTGATTTTGTGCTTTCACACACACACTGACCGGCGGTGTACAGGGTCGACCTCGGCAGATGATTTGTGTCTGTTCCTGTCTGGTCTCCCCCACAACAAACGCTGCTAATTTACCCGGTGAATACACGGCGAGGTGCTGAGGAACAGCTTTAGCGAGAGGACCCTCTGTATAATTGCCCACCATTATCACTAATACAGGCCTGAAAAAAGGGGCCTCGAAATTGAGGCTTCAGTGCTGCAGGGTTCCCGCGAGCCAGCAAATGATAATTGAACAATTAAACTTTAGCAAAGCTGGCGAGCACTTTGAGGTGACACTCGGTATTGTACATGAACTGTGGAGAGGAGCCATGTCCACATTTAGGCTCTTTAAAAAGAGGGGCTTTTTAAAAAACATACTCATTTTTATTCCCAATATGACTCACAGGCAATTGCAGGTCTCTCGGTGTGTGTGTTAATAACATGTGAAACTAAAGGCCAGGATAATTACAGAAAAGCTTTCAGGCTCAACATCACTTCCTTCTGGTTCTATTCAGGACATCAAGGAGAAAATAAAGCGATAGACAAGCAGACAGACAAACAAAAACCACAGACAGACTGACAGAAGGGGAATTAAAATGACCACAAACAGACAAATGACACATTAAAGACAGACAGACAAAACAACAGACAGATAAAATGGCAGGTAAACAAAAATGAACATAATGACAGATTTCTGATATAGAGATAAAATGATGCCAGAAATGAAAGCCAGAGACAATATTCCTGAAAGACGTGATTATATCAATACAACAACAACTGATTGTCAAGCAGATGTCAGGAAGAGAAAATAAAAGCAGGACAGACAGAAAGACAGACAGACAAAACCTCATAAGGTCAATATGACAGACAAAAAGGACAGAAAGACAGAGATATAAAACAGACAGACAGACAGAGGGACAGACAGACAGAGAGACAGTAAGACACACAGACAGAGAGACAGTAAGACAGACAGACAGAGAGACAGTAAGACAGACAGACAGAGAGACAGACAGTAAGACAGACAGAAAGACAGACAGACAAAACCTCATAGAGTCAATATGACAGACAAAAGGGACAGAAAGACAGAGATATAAAACAGACAGACAGACAGACATCATCATACACTTGCCTGTAAATATATATATTTACATTCACTGTCTTTATGAGCCAGTAGAAGAGAATGGGTGTGTCTGTGGGCTCTGATTGGTTAAAATAATATGCTCTGTGCTAACAATAATAATAATAACAATGATAATAATCCTTCATTCATTCATTCATCTTCTACCGTTTATCCGAACTTCCTCGGGTCACGGGGAGCCTGTGCCTATCTCAGGCGTCATCGGGCATCAAGGCAGGATACACCCTGGACGGAGTGCCAACCCATCGCAGGGCACACACACTCATTCACTACAATGATAATAATAATAATAATAATAATAATAATAATAATAGTAATAATAATAATAATAGTAATAGTAATATTAATAATAATAAAGACTTTATCATTATAAAGCAGAGAGGAGGTGTGAAATAAAGCAGAAATGAGGTGTGAAATAAAGCAGAGAGGAGGTGTGAAATAAATCAGAGAAGAGGTGTGAAATAAAGCAGAAATGAGGTGTGAAATAAAGCAGAGAGGAGGTGTGAAATAAAGCAGAGAGGAGGTGTGAAATAAAGCAGAGAGGAGGTGTGAAATAAAGCAGAGAGGAGGTGAGAAATAAAGCAGAGAAGAGGTGTGAAATAAAGCAGAGAGGAGGTGAGAAATAAAGCAGAGAGGAGGTGTGAAATAAAGCAGAGAGGAGGTGAGAAATAAAGCAGAGAGGAGGTGTGAAATAAAGCAGAGAGGAGGTGAGAAATAAAGCAGAGAAGAGGTGAGAAATAAAGCAGAGAAGAGGTGTGAAATAAAGCAGAGAGGAGGTGTGAAATAAAGCAGAGAGGAGGTGTGAAATAAAGCAGAGAAGAGGTGTGAAATAAAGCAGAGAAGAGGTGTGAAATAAAGCAGAGAGGAGGTGAGAAATAAAGCAGAAATGAGGTGTGAAATAAAGCAGAGAGGAGGTGAGAAATAAAGCAGAAATGAGGTGTGAAATAAAGCAGAGAGGAGGTGAGAAATAAAGCAGAGAGGAGGTGAGAAATAAAGCAGAGAAGAGGTGAGAAATAAAGCAGAGAGGAGGTGAGAAATAAAGCAGAGAAGAGGTGAGAAATAAAGCAGAGAGGAGGTGTGAAATAAAGCAGAGAGGAGGTGAGAATGGATGGAGAGATGGTGCTAAACAGATTCAGGCTGGAATGTGAGTGAGTGTAATGGAGCACATGGCAGCTGTGACCCTCTTCAGCTCCCTCATTACGTCCTGATTGAATAATTCACACTGATAATCCTCGCCCTTAAACACAGCCTATTTACAGCTGGATTAATGAACTCAGGACATATGGGGAAAATCCCCTGGAAGTGTAATTGAATTAGAAAAAGGGTTTGGATCGTTACGCTGCTTTCACCTCACAGATCTGCTGAATGATGAAATATAGAAAAGTGGCTTTAACCTGCAAGGAAGCGCCGCAGATTTTAGACAATATATCTCCTTATTTTTCACTGCAGTATCTCATTATGTAATATAATATCTCATTATTATTATATCTCATTATTGTACTAAATATCTCATCTTTCATTTCAAATCTCACTCCTTCTACATAATGTTGCTACCGCAAATTAAAATCTCATCTTGTCCATGTAATGTATAGAAATTTAACTCCATATCTTAATATTTTAATCGAATTTAACATTATTTAACTTTAAATTCGACTATTTCTATGTTCTACACTGCAAAATAATATCTCATCAGATATCTCCAATGGAACTGATCTGCTGTTTCTCCTCTTTAGATTAAAATAAAACAAATTATCAGCCTATTTCTAGACTTCTTTTCCCTCTTCTTTTTCTTATTCTGTTCATTAATTTGTGGAAAGACACTAAATAATCAGTCAACAGAAATAACATTTAAAGCTTTTTCCCTGAACACACAGTTGTACGTCAGTTCCTTCAGTGGAACTAAGAGTCCAAACCCTGCTCCAGCATGATAATGTGCACAGAGCAGCTCCATGAAGATCCAGTTCCTCACACTACAACTCGCTGCCTCAGATCTACAGCACTGATCGACTCCCACCATCTCTCAGGGTAAGAGGGAGGTGTACAGCAAGACTCTTCTCTGTTTTGGCTCCGAGGTGGTGGAATGAATTTCCCCTAGAAACGACGTTTGAAGACCTTCATCTTCCTGAAACTTAAACTATAGCTCTTATCTACCACCTTTTTATGTGTATATTTACAAAAAATTATAAAAGTTTAAGGTTGACGGTATCCCAATGAAGATTGATGAAGATGAAGGATGGTGTGAAGAACTCGAATGTCCTACACTGAGCCCTGACCCGAACTCACCACCTTTGGGATGAACTGGAACTGGAGTCTCCTCAACATCACAACATCTCACTAATGCTCTTCTAGCTGAATGATCATTAATCCCCACAAAAAAGAAGAGTGGAGCCGATGATAACAGCGAGGAGAGGAGAATAAATAAATCTGGAATGATGATCATGGGATGATGATCATGGGATGATGTGGGATGTGGTAGCTCAGTGGTTAAGGTGTTGGGCTACTGATCGGAAGGTCATGTGTTCAAACCCCAGGTCCACCAGGCTGCCACTGCTGGGCCCCTGAGCAAGGCCCTTAACCCTCAGTTGTTCAGTTGTAAGTCACACTGGATAAGGGTGTCTGCTAAGTGCCGTAAATGTAAATGATCACATCTACATACTTTTGGTCATGTGTTGCGTGATGGGACATTTATAGTGGACAAATACTCATATGTTCCTCGCACTTTTCTGTGCTCAGTATTTGAGGGATAAAAGGGTCATTAGAGCTAAAAGACAGATCAAAAGGAGAAGCGGGTTTTATGAACAGACTCTAATTGAGAACAGTGAAGCTCTCGGACTAATTGGTGCATCAACGCATCTAAATTGTTTAAACCTAAAACAATGGATCTAAATGGACTGTAATTAAGAATGTCTTCGTTATCACAGATAGCGTTTACACCGGATTATATTACAACGTACAATGTAAGCTTTTCGTGCTATCGGGGCCGAATGCAATGCATCTGAAATAAAGGCGCGAATAAAGGAAAAGTTACAGCGGTAGACAAATAATAAGGTGACGATGCGCCGCTGCTTTGTTCTCTGATTGGAGACAATATTAAATCCTGTAAGACGGGCTTTATGCTCGAATTCGGCCGATATTGCGTCCTGCTTCACTTTAATTTCTCCTTCTTTGACTCCTTTGTTGTGGGTTTATTGAGGTTGGGCCTGCGCTATCGGCTCCATCTCTCACTGAAGTGTGGGTCAGTGCTGAGGGAAGCGATCGCTTTATTGAGCTCATATGAGCTGATTTGGCTATCAGCTGTCGATATGAAGTCCTTTCAGTGTTCGCCTGTAATTCTGATCTTTATCGCACGTTTCTGTGTATTTATGCCAGAATTAAATATTCGTAATCTCTGAACTAATATCCTCTTTTTTATGCCTGTGTCGTGCACAAGTGTGTGTGTGTGTGTGTGTGTGTGCCAGATCTGAACCAAAATCTGATGAAACATTAATTTCTGTTTTTATTGAACATGTGCAGTCAGTGCAAATAGCAATAACGCAGCGAGCTGTTTGTTTGGGTGAAAGCTTTGTGTGGAGAAGATTCGAGATACACCCAGAGCTCATAACGGCTCTCCGACTCAAACCGGCT
>NC_083461.1:2475570-2488070 GCF_030014155.1 Tachysurus vachellii
GGCCACACCTCCTTTATTAAGACTGAGACACAGAGGCCACACCTCCTTTACTAAGACAGAGACACAGAGGCCACACCTCCTTTATTAAGACTGAGACACAGAGGCCACGCCTCCTTTACTAAGACAGAGACACAGAGGCCATGCCTCCTTTACTAAGACTGAGACACAGAGGCCACACCTCCTTTACTAAGACAGAGACACAGAGGCCACACCTCCTTTATTAAGACTGAGACACAGAGGCCACACCTCCTTTATTAAGACTAAGACACAGAGGCCACACCTCCTTTACTAAGACAGAGACACAGAGGCCACACCTCCTTTATTAAGACAGAGACAGAGGCCACACCTCATTTATTGAGGCTGAGACACAGAGGCCACACCTCCTTTACTAAGACAGAGACACAGAGGCCACACCTCCTTTATTAAGACCGAGACACAGAGGCCACACCTCCTTTATTAAGACCGAGACACCAAGGCCACACCTCCTTTATTAAGACAGAGACACAGAGGCCACACCTCCTTTATTAAGACCCAGAGGCCACACCTCCTTTACTAAGACTGAGACACCGAGGCCACACCTCCTTTACTAAGACTGAGACACAGAGGCCACACCTCCTTTATTAAGACTAAGACACATAGGCCACACTTCCTTAAGCAGGACCGAGACAGAGGCCACGCCTCCTTTACTAAGACTGAGACACGGAGGCCACACCTCTTTTATTAAGACTGAGACACAGAGGCCACACCTCCTTTATTAAGACTGAGACACAGAGGCCACACCTCTTTTATTAAGATTGAGACACAGAGGCCACACTTCCTTTATTAAGACTGAAACACAGAGGCCACACTTCCTTTATTAAGACTGAGACACAGAGGCCACACCTCCTTTATTAAGACTGAGACACAGAGGCCACACCTCCTTTATTAAGACTGAGACACAGAGGCCACACCTCCTTTATTAAGACTGAGACACAGAGGCCACACCTCCTTTATTAAGACTGAGACACAGAGGCCACACCTCCTTTATTAAGACTGAGACACAGAGGCCACACCTCCTTTATTAAGACTGAGACACAGAGGCCACACCTCCTTTATTAAGACTGAGACACAGAGGCCACACCTCCTTTACTAAGACTGAGACACAGAGGCCACACCTCCTTTATTAAGACTGAGACACAGAGGCCACACCTCCTTTATTAAGACTGAGACACAGAGGCCACACCTCCTTTATTAAGACTGAGACACAGAGGCCACACCTCCTTTATTAAGACTGAGACACAGAGGCCACACCTCTTTTATAAGGAGAGATTATTTGTCTGATATGTTTCTGTAAATTCCAGGAGGCTCAGTGGACTGAAGAAAGAGGACCTGTTCTATAACCTGCGCATCCCAAATCAGTTCCAGACATCACGCCAGGAGATCAACCTCATCATCCTCACAGGTGGGACTCACAGGTGTAAATGTGCTCAAAGCTCTTGTTTATTGCCCTGGGATTCTGAGAAGCTCGTTCTTTTCTCCTGATGTGTGTACAGGTGCCGGTGTGTACTGTATAGATGTGATGCCATGGAGGGGTGTGGTTTCTGCTCCCGCCTCCAACACATGGCACATCCAGGTAAAAGAGGAGGAGCAGAACTTCAGCAACACGTCCATCCAGCAGATCCCTGACCCACTGCAGTCCATCACGGTAACACACCACACATCCTAGAGTTAAAGAGCTCTTTATCTTTATCTACAGAAACACCTGAATGTTTCATTTCTCTCATACAGCAGAAATTTGATAGTTTCATATTTACACTTTAAAGACTAACACATCATACGTTGTTTAATATGTTTATGGTTCCATTCAGAGGTGTGAAGCATCTGTAATATGTCTTCTCACTGATGTAATAACAGCTATAAACACACATTCCCTCACCAGCCTGTCATGTACAGTGTTAAATAAACACCTTCTTACAGTAAAGTCGTTATTAAATGCACATACTTTTATTCATTTGTTTATTATTAAGTTCAGAGTTCTTATGAATCAGTTTGATTGATTGATTAAAGAGTCAGTCCATACAAATGATTCATTTAGGATTCATTTAGGAGTCAGTAGTCACTGTTCGATTGCACCTCCTAAACACCAATAAACACATTATTATTCTATCACACTGTACTGAGGCTGATTGTAAACCTGTGTTCTGTTTATGTTTATGTGAAAGCTCAATCTCTGTCTCTGTCTCAATTTCTATCCCTGTCTCTCTCTATCTATGTCTCTGTCTCTATCTCGGTCTAAATCTCTGTCTCTGTCTCTATCTCTGTCTATATCTTTGTCTCTATCTCTATTTCTGTCTCAGTGTCTGTCTCTGTCTCTATCTCTGTTTTAGTCTCTATCTCTGTCCTGGCCTCTATCTTGGGCTCTATCTCTGTCTCCTTCTGTGTCTCTGTCTCTACATCAATCTCTTGTCTTAATATCGGTCTCTATCTCTGTTTCTATCTCTGTCTCAGTCTGTTTCTCTATCTTAATCTCAATCTCTGTCTCTATCTCTGTCTCTATCTCATTTTTAGTCTCTATCTCTGTCTCGGCCTCTATTTCTGTCTCTGTCTCTATTTCTATATTTGTCTCTGTGTTTTTCTCTGTCTCTATCTCTATCTCTTTTTTTGCCTCTATCGGTTTATTTCTCTATCTCTTTCTCTATCTCTGTCTTGGTCTCTATTTCTGTCTCTATATCTGTCTCAGTCTCTATCTCAATCTCTGTTTCTATCTCTGTTTTAGTCTATATCTCTGTCTCTGCCTCTATCTCGATTTTTGTCTCTGTCTCTATCTCTGTTTTAGTCTCTATCTTGGTCTCTATCTCTGTCTCAGTCTCTATCTCAATCTCGGTCTCTATCTCTGTTTTAGTCTCTGTCTCTATCTCTGTCTATATCTCTGTCTCTGTGTCAGTCTATGTCTATTTCTGTCTTTGTTGCTATCTCTATCTCTGTCTCTGTCTCTTTTTTAACTGCTGTTTTGGTCTCTATCTCGGTCTATGACTCTGTCTTTATCTTTGTCTCTTTCTCTGTCTCTATACCTGTTTTAGTCTCAATCTCTGTCTCTATCTCAATCTCTGTGTCAGTCTATATCTCTGTCTCTATCTCTGTCTCTATCTAATTTTTAGTCTCTATCTCTGTCTCGGCCTCTATTTCCGTCTCTGTCTCTATTTCTATTTCTATCTCTTTTTTGCCTCTATCTCGGTTTATTTCTGTATCTCTTTCTCTATCTCTGTTTTAGTCTCTATCTTGGTCTCTATTTCTGTCTCTATATCTGTCTCAGTCTCTATCTCAATCTCTGTTTCTATCTCTGTTTTAGTCTATATCTCTGTCTCGATTTTTATCTCTGTCTCTATCTCTGTTTTAGTCTCTATCTCTGTCTCTATCTTTGTCTCTGCCTTTATCTCTGTTTTAGTCTCTATCTTGGTCTCTATCTCTGTCTCAGTCTCTATCTCAATCTCGGTCTCTATCTCTGTTTTAGTCTCTGTCTCTATCTCTGTCTATATCTCTGTCTCTGTGTCAGTCTATGTCTATTTCTGTCTTTGTTGCTATCTCTATCTCTGTCTCTGTCTCTTTTTTAACTGCTGTTTTGGTCTCTATCTCGGTCTATGACTCTGTCTTTGTCTCTTTCTCTGTCTCTATCCCTGTTTTAGTCTCAATCTCTGTCTCTATCTCAATCTCTGTGTCAGTCTATATCTCTGTCTCTATCTCTGTCTCTATCTCATTTTTAGTCTCTATCTCTGTCTCGGCCTCTATTTCCGTCTCTGTCTCTATTTCTATATTTGTCTCTGTCTTTATCTCTGTCTCTGTCTCTATCTCTTATTTAGTCTGTCTCGACCTCTTTCTCTGTCTCTATCTCTATCTCTGTCTCTGTCTCTCACACCCAGCCAGTTTAGTTCCTTCTGAAACAGTTATGAAGTGCTGCATGAACTACAGCACTTGGAAACTCTATTATCCTTGAAGAGATATAAACCTATGAACAGCTGCTTCAGTATGTAGAATAACAATTATAGAATAAATGCACACACTGAAACTGGGTCACTGAGGAGAACCGTACATACTGCTGATGATGATGATGATGATGATGATTATGATGATGATGATGGGTTTCCATGAGGGCCTCTCGTACTCCTGCTGAGTTTAGACCAGGTCACACTTATGGTCCGAACAGCAGTGTTTGACTCAGTGGCAGAACAGTGATTGGTTCAATCAAACAAATAATGTATTAATATACTGTGATAATTTCACAGTAAACATTTTATTTTACATGTGTTTATCTTCATTCAGTCATAATAAAGCGGTTTAATAAAGTGCCTAAAAATGAGAGCATATAGAAACAATGCTACTACTGTACATAGTTGCTAGACAACACAGACACATGGACTCTGTTCAGGCTAACAGTGTTGTAATGTAACAGAGTACAAATACTTCGTTACTGTACTTAAGTAGAAATATCACGTATCTGTACTTTACTTCACTATTTAAATTTATGTCAACTTTCACTTTTACTCCACTACATTTCCTAGATAAAATGTCTACTTTTACTCCGTTATATTTCCACTAAGCGTCTTCGTTACTCGTTACTACAAAATAAAATCAGAAGAAATGTGTGTGACTGTAATAATGGAGGTTTGGTGAATCACTGCTCCTAGATTACATTACGCTCCACACGCTCTACGGAGAAGCACAGGGACGCTCAGCGTGCACGCGCAGTCAGAGCTGGAGGCGCAGCGTGCACGCGCAGTCAGAGCTGGAGGTGCAGCGTGCACGCGCAGTCAGAGCTGGAGGTGCAGCGTGCACGCGCAGTCAGAGCTGGAGGTGCAGCGTGCACGCGCAGTCAGAGCTGGAGGTGCAGCGTGCACGCGCAGTCAGAGCTGGAGGTGCAGCGTGCACGCGCAGTCAGAGCTGGAGGCATTTATCTATAACGTTAATCGGCTGAAAGCCGCAAAGACGGCAACCAAAAGCAGTGAAATGTCACTATTCTTATTACCAGAGTTGTAGCACAAACAAAATATTAATGCAAACAATCCATTTAATACTAAATAAAAATAACATTTATTGATTTAGTCTTTGTCTTGTGAATATTAATTTATTAATGACTGCATTCATTAGACACACTGTTTGTAGAGAATGTACACATACATGAACTGATCTGATTCAAGACTGGCATCATTACATCATGCATAAAATTTTGGTGTCCACTTTTGTCATTTAATAATACCATAACTTTTGGCTTACTATGTAGTCATATAATATATAATATAAAACTCTTCTTGTTTTAAATTCTCACTGAGGGCTAAAAACCCCCTAAAGATGAGACCCTAGAACCGCCCCTGATCTTATGCCTACAGAAAATCACTGAAATTTTACTTTTTACTTTTACTTCAAATACTTAAGTACATTAAATATCAGAAAATGACTTTTGATACTTAAGTACAGTAAATATCAGATACTTTAAGACTTTTACTTGAGTAATATTCTAAAAGGTAACTTTCACTTCTACCAAAGTCTTTTTCTAGTACGATACTTGTACTTTTACTCAAGTGTTGCTTTCTAATACTTTATACAACACTGAAGGCTAATTACTGAGGTTATGGTTTTTACAGCTAGCATGTCACATGTGGCATCTTTTATATAGATAGTGTAAGGACACAGAGACCATGAAAAAGTAAAGACTCCCCGTAGATAACCAGTCATTTGTAGAGACTGTAAAGACACATTGACTGAAAACAAGACAGAAACATCTGTATTATCAATAACATTGACCTGAGTTGTGTTATTAAATGACACTTAGCACTCATTGCTAACACGGTGAATATTGCAGAATGCCAACAGTGCTTACATTTTGAAGACACAGTTGCTCAACAAATTATTAAGGCAACAATAATTTATCGATATTAATATGTTAATATTAACATATGTTAACAATAACAGTTATCGGTAACTAGCACGTAGCTTCTGTAGTCTTTTAAAGACATAGTAAAGACACAACCATGCTAACCAATAACATGACTGCTAACATGGTGAACACACAGATGTATTAAAGTATAGAAGAGCTGAATCTTGCCTGAATCCTGAGGACTCTGTTGCTAAGCAACAGAGAGTAATCTAGCTAATTATTAAGGCTATGATTTTACTAACTAGCATGAAGTTAGCTAGATTAAGTAAAGAAATCGTGATGGTGGAAATGAAACATAAGGATCAGAAATATTATTTACTTTAGATGTTTTGGTAAATCACAGAAAAAAAAACATCTAAAGTGAAACAGTGACAGTATAAAGCTGAAATAAAGTTTGTGTGTTTTTTTGTGTTATTCCAGATGAAAGCCAAAGACCTGTGCAGCCACATGCAACGGCGTGGCGTGAACATCAAGCCCACGCTATTTTTACCCAGAATCCTCTTCCTCTCACCACACTGTCTTCTGGATGAAGAGTTGAGGAAGAGGAAGGAGCTGGTCTCTTCTGGAGACGTGGAGATGTTTCTGCGCTCAATCACAGAGGGTTACGTCGCCTGGATCGCAGACGCCATCACACCTTCGTGGATCTCAGGTCAGAGAATCACATGACTAAATTTAGATTATGTCATGAAAACAGTGTTGCTAGGCAACCGGAAAATATAGACACAGAGAGGAAGAGTAGCTAATGACGAATGCTAATAAGTTAGCTTTGAAATCGTTTGTACTTTTTAGTCACATTAAAGGTCAGAGTGACAGTGGAAACATCTCAGAACATCAACATTTACCTCAGATGTGTCTCTAAAATACTGCTAAGAAATTTAAATTATACTTTGCTTAGCATTAGCCACTAACATTGTGCACACATGACCATGTAAGCTGATGCTACACTGTCGCTAGTCAACTTAGAAATATGGACCGTGTACAGGCTAACAGGCTAATTATTGATATTGTTATAGTTTTTATAGTTAGCATGTAGCATGTGTAGTCTTTCATATAGACAGTGTAAAGACAGTGACTGTGGGAACAACTCCAGAACATCAATATTTACTGCAGATATGTTGGTAAAACACTACAATAAAGAAATCCTATGGCTAACATGACATACACAAGTGCATTTAAACTTAGCCAGGTTTTAGGTTCTGAGTGTAAGCTGGCTAATCATTTCTAGCTAGCATGTGCATATTTCATACAGATATAGAGAGAAGCTTCTGGAATATCAAAATTCACCTCAGATGTGTTGATGTGCGTGATTTTATTTTTTTTACTAGGCAAATCTGTAATCTTTTGATATTGTGATAATTTATTGTTCATTTATGTACAAACGATGAGATAACTTTAAGGCTGTCAGCTAGCTACAGGCTAATAGACTGAACTTAGTGTAAAGTGTTTTTGGTGCCAAACCGTTTCTCTACAGTTATCACAATCTCTTCTACGACGCATGAGAGTTTTGGACACACCCACTTAGATCTGTTTCTGACATTTCTCTGATTCTTATTGGCCAGGTCACCTGTCATTCAGACAGATGGGAGCAGCGAGAAACATTTTGGGACAGTTGGGGACGTGGGACGTGGTGCAGCTGAGCAGCGGCACTGAGCTGAAGGGAGATTTTCAGGGTTGCCAGCACCTCGCGCTCGACAGACAGGAAACAGACATGCTGGAGTTCAGCAGGGGGTGGAGCTTAAGCACTGAAACACTGTGGGCTCTGCTGGGACACAAACCACAGGTTAGAGTACACACACTCACACACACACACACACACACACACACACATACATAAACATACACACACACACATACACACACATACATAAACATACACACATACACACACACATAAACATATACACACACACACATACATAAACATACACACATACACACACACATAAATACACACACACACACATACACACACACACACATACCCACACACATAAAAATACACACACAAATACATAAACATACACACACACACACATACATAAACATACACACACACACATACACACACATACATAAACATACACACATACACACACACATAAACATATACACACACACACATACATAAACATACACACATACACACACACATAAATACACACACACACACATACATAAACATACACACACACATACACACACACTCACACACACACACACACACATACATATACACACACATACATAAACATACACACATACACACACACATAAACACACACACACACCCACACACATAAAAATACACACACACATACATAAACATATACACACACATACACACACACACATACACACACATAAACATACACACACATACATAAACATACACACACATACTTAAACATACACACACACATACACACACATAAACATACACACACACAAACATACACACATAAACATAAACACACATACACACACACACACATAAACATACACACATAAACACACACACACACACATAAACATACACACATAAATATACACACATAAACATACACACACACACACAAACATATACACACAAAAACACTTTATTAATTATTATACAAATATTTTATTAATTAATTGTTGTGACTAATTTGTAATCTTTTGCAACACATACACACACACACACACACACAAATATAAGTTAAAATAGTGACAAAACTACATCTTCACCAAATGCACATCCTTTGATCTTTTTTTTTTTTTTAATAAATAAATAAATCGAGCTCAGATTTTGTATAAAAGATCTTTCTCCCTTTTGGCCAGAAGCGAATATGGATACAGTG
Organism: Tachysurus vachellii; assembly: GCF_030014155.1. NCBI lineage: Eukaryota > Metazoa > Chordata > Actinopteri > Siluriformes > Bagridae > Tachysurus > Tachysurus vachellii. The sequence goes on from NC_083461.1 coordinate 2,484,316, forward strand.
TCATAATGTTAGTGCTTCCATCATCCTGACATTAAAAGAGTGTCTCTCTCTCACACACACACACACACACACACACACACACACACACACACACAGGCAGTGAGTGAGTAAATAACAGAGAGGTGGTGTTTGCAGCAGAAACACACAGACCATTCATTACAGTCTGTTTACAGAAATCAATAACAACACCGCGGGCCTGCTGCTGAAAAACGAGCAACAACTACACACATTACACACTGAGGGACAGAGAGAGGGGGAGAGAGGGAGAGAGAGAAGGACAGATAAAGGGAGACAGTGGGAGAGACAAACAGAGAGAAAAGGTACAACAGTTAATGGAGAGAGAGAAAGAGAGAATTTATCATGACAATAAGAGAGAGAGAGAGAGAGAGAGAGAGAGAGAGAGACTCAGATAAAGGGAGACAGCTAAAAAGAGAGATAGAGATAGATAAAGAGAGTAAAAGAAAAACAGATAACGTGAGACAAAGAGGAGAGAGAGAGAGGTAGTAGGTTGTAGTGAGACTAGGGAACTTCAGACATGGAACATGGATTTATATATTTATTTGGGCTGATGGTTTACATTTGGACATTTATTTTGTAAACAATAATTAAATAATCAATTTATTAAATTAAAATTAAAACAACGTAAATAAATAAATATTTTTGTATACATTTTTTTAAACCGATTCATTTCATTCTCATTGTCTTTTTTATTAATTTATTTTATCTTCACCAACAGATGGCACTGTAGTCAAGTTATAGTAGCAGCAACATTTTTAATTTAGTGTGTGTGTGTGTGTGTGTGTGTGTGTGTGTGTGTGTGTGTGTGTGTGTGTGTGTGTGTGTCTAAATCCTACTGTGTCATTTTTTTTTACTAATCCCTGCTTATCGTTTTAGCATTAATTAGACTTTTAAGTCATTTAAAATGACCCGAGTTTGTGAAACGCATAGAGGCGGCCTTGTTAAAGGCTCTCAAACCACACACACACACACACACACACACACACACACACACACACACACACACACACACAGAGTTATTATATTATCACCTCTTTTGTAATCACTGTCAGTAAATGACACCAGTCAACTTTTTTGGGTGAGGTAGAGGAGTGTTTATGAGGCAGTGAGTGGCGAGTGCAGGACAAAAGCACACGGCTTGGTTTACAGAATGGCGTATTTGTATCGCAATTTCAGTGTGAAGAGCAAGGAGGTGATGAAAGAAGGAACTGTTAAAAGCCCTGCATTGTGTTCACACCTGCACCGCCCCAGAACAGCGTGCTGACGACCGGGCGCTGGGTCGCGTTGCGTCGCCTCACTGCGAGATCACTGATCTTAATTATAACTCACTCCTAAAACATCATCCAAATCACTTACATCACTACAGTTAAGATAAAGGAATACAATGAATGAGTCAAATCAATGAATGAGTCAGTGCAGTGATTCAAAAAACACAAATGTAAACTGAAAATGATTCACTGCACTGATACGAGGAATCCAAATCACAGAATGCGGCAATTTTAAAAGAAACAAAGTGAGTCAAAGCACTGAATCGGTGCACTGAGTCATATGTCAAGTACATTTTATGCAAAGAATTTAAGAGACAAATAAAGTAATGAATCGATATGAATCGTTGCCCTGAGCGAAATGTGTTAATTCAATGATTTCTGTTATTATCTGAAACAAAACTAATCAATGCAATGTACCAAAAGTCAATCGGTGCACTGAAGTGAATCAACTTAAAGCAGCGAATCAAATTTTAACAAAGCAACAATTGAAATAAAAAAAATTGTCGAAGCAATGAATAAAAAGTCATTACTGAATCAAACTAAATCAAAATAGTAAATGACTCGAATCAAAATGAACCAAAGTCATAATTGAAATGAATTAATGTTTTGCTTTAAATCTTGAATCAGGCTTCGAATCCAAATGAGTCAAAGTGACGAATCAAAACGAACAGACTCAAAGAACGCACAATAATAAATCTACTGAATTAAAAGATTCAGGTCGGTGTACAGATACATGTAAGAGATTAACACCAAGAGAGTTGTACATTTTTTATTATTACTGATACGGTGGCTAAATCCACACCCCTACATTGGGACTCCACCCTTACCACACCCTGCTGTGCCCCACCTACTCACACCTCCACACCTGTCAGCATCTCTGTATAGTCAGTAAGTGAGTTAGATGAGTAGTAGATCAGCCTCGAGCTGCACTGCACTGTAGCGTCTTTAGATTATACGCATCTATACATACGCATCTGACTCGACTCGCCTCGACTCAGCTCTTAAACTCTGTGTGTTTTGGCAGATAACGGACGCTAATCGGCCGCACGGCGTGACGGTGTGTAATGGGTACAGGACATGAGGATTAATATCGGCCTGGGGTTTATTTCTGGGGTTCTGATTTCTCCACAGAATCAAGAGATTAGAGGTCAGAATATTCATTGGGTCTCATTTGCATATCGCGATACAGACGAAGGAATAAAACGCAGAATGATCAATGCGATACTTCAAACACAGCTCCTTTCATGTCATTATATTAGGACCCGTTTGTGTTATTAGGATTTTTTTGTGTTGCTTTTTTCTTTACTACTACGTTTAAAAGTCTTTTTATGCGGATTATTTTTTAATACGTTTCTATTTATATTTCGCACCAGACCACAACATGGCCGCCGTCTTCTCCCTCTTGAGCGATGTGTGTGTTGTGGACTGCTTGAATATTTGTTTCTCCCGCTCGGCTAAGTGCCACTCTTCTCCCATGCAGACTTTTTTCCCTTCTTTCAGATCGCTCCCATTAACATCGCCATGCCGAACCAGCAATTACTCACTCAGCTCTGCCATTCAGGGCCTCAATCCGCTCGCTGCCTGCAAGATGCTCATTAGCCCAATCCAGTTAATTGTATAAGAAGATAATTGCATGTAAATGCCGGGCCTAAAAGCAGCCTTTCGAGCCTCCTCGCTGCCTCAATAGTGCGGCTGCTTCGGGGCTTTCTGGGTAGTTTGCTTAACAGGAAGGAAATTAATTGATTTGGCTAATGAAGTAAAATACTCCAGACGCACACTGCGCATGCAAAGCGGCGAGGATCAGAAACCTATTGAAGCAAACGAGTTTTAAAAAAAGGCAAATAAATAAATAAATAAATACGCGTGTGGTGAAGAGATAAAATAGAGCTGCTATTAGAGGTAAAGGTTTATTTTGAAGTTACGAGAGATTTTCAGTGTGAGAGTAAATAAAACAAACCCAGAGAGAGAGAGAGAGAGAGAGAGAGAGAGAGAGAGAGAGAGAGAGATGAGGGCTCAGGGTGGTGTTTAATTTGCTCTCTGTCAAATAGAACAATACTTACTGCCATGTTGACAGAGTGAAGTCAAGGCTAAAGACTGCAAGAGGTCAAAGGGCACAGAGTCTTTAGGGATTCTCGCCTTACAGGCCGATCTGGGTCGAGATTTACTGAAGCTTTTACACTCCACTATGAGAGTGAGAGGGAGAGAGGGAGAGAGAGAGAGAGATACTGTAGATAGATAGATAGATAGATAGATAGATAGATAGATAGATAGATAGATAGATAGATAGATAGATAGATAGATAGATAGATAGATAGATAGATAGATAAAAGGACAGGCTGATATTCAGAAATATAGATTAAAAAAAGATAAAAACTGACAATAGCTGCATGGATGGTTTTAGATCTGTATAATAATAATAATAATAATAATCATAACAATAATAATAATAATCATCATAACAACAACAAT
>NC_083461.1:2493070-2505570 GCF_030014155.1 Tachysurus vachellii
GAAAAAACACAAGACAGAAATGAAATAAATCTCAACTCACTGATCAGAAGTGGGCGGGGCCTAATATGCTAATGAGATATATGCCATTGACAGTGCAGTACAAGTAATAAGTATTAATAAAAAGCTCCAGGTTGTGCTGTTATGGTAAAGTAATCAGTGTTACTGTTAACACACTAAACAATCAGTTTAGTTTTTTACTTACTAAAAAAAATATATTTTTAATCATTTTTTATTTGTTTATAGCTACATTTTTACAGCTTCTGTCTTGTGATTAACTATCGCTGTTGCTATAGAAACGATAGCGTATCCCACCGAGCGTAATCTTTTAAAATGAGTCGATGTTATATTAGACTAATCATCACCATCTGACCAATCAGAGTCCAGAACTCACAGCTCTGTGGTGTAAATAATACACTTCTTCATTAACATTGTGCACTTGGGAGGTTCCGTAGGTAGAGAGCATCTTTGGGTGACGTCTACACTCCCGTTTTCCGGAGGTTTTAATGTTCTTTATGCTTCATGATGAATATACATGTGATGATAAACCTGGTGTGTGTCAGCTGAAACAAAGCGAGTGTGTTAGCAGTGAGCGGTGAGTTAAACACTGATCCTGCACAAAGCTTCTCCTCTGCTCTTTTCTGTGACGCTATTCATTAGCCTCGGCTCTCCTGCACCTTTACACCTTTTGTGCTGCTTTGTTCAGTGTGAGCGTACACATCTGTTCTGAGCATCGCTCGCCGCTAAGCGCTGACGAAAGGAACGCGAGCGCCGGTCAAATTAGCATTCAAGAATCTCAGACTGCTTCAATTACCAAATTTATCCTGTAATGTATCTGAGGCAACAGTTGATGTGACCACAAACCAACCACAAGCTCGTTAGTGATTAGCATCAGAGGAAAAGCTGGAACTAGTTTTGTGTTTTTTTAAACACTACAAAACATTCAGATTAAACAGAAATTTGCATCTGTAAACATTTTTCAAATAAAAATGGTAGTTGTTGATTATGTTTCTGTTTGGCACACAGAGTATTTAATTGTTCTTTTGTTAAGTAGCTTTAATTAACTTCTGACCAATCAGCATTGAGAATTCTGCAGCACTGTGGTGTAAAGATACAAAACGTACAAGGGAGCGTACTCAGGGAGCCTACTTAGGGAGCCTACTTAGGGAGCATACTCAGGGAGCGTACTTAGGGAGTGTACTTAGGGAGCATACTTAGGGAGCCTACTTAGGGAGCGTACTTAAGGAAGCGTACTCAGGGAGCATACTTAGGGAGCCTACTTGGGGAGCATACTCAGGGAGCGTACTTAGGGAGCATACTTAGGGAGCATACTTAGGGAGCCTACTTAGGGAGCGTACTCAGGGAGCGTACTCAGGGAGCATACTCAGGGAGCGTACTTAGGGAGCGCACTCAGGGAGCATACTTAGGGAGCCTACTTAGGGAGCGCACTCAGGGAGCATACTCAGGGAGCGTACTCAGGGAGCGTACTCAGGGAGCGTTCTCAGGGAGCGTACTTAGGGAGCGCACTCAGGGAGAGCATTCAGGGAGCATACTTAGGGAGCCTACTTAGGGAGCATACTCAGGGAGTGTACTTAGGGAGTGTACTTAGGGAGCATACTTAGGGAGCCTACTTAGGGAGCGTACTTAGGAAGTGTACTCAGGGAGCATACTTAGGGAGCGTACTCAGGGAGCGTACTCAGGGAGCCTACTTAGGGAGCGTACTTAGGAAGCGTACTCAGGGAGCGTACTCAGGGAGCGCACTCAGGGAGCATACTTAGGGAGCGTACTTAGGGAGCGTACTTAGGGAGTGTACTTAGGGAGCATACTTAGGGAGCCTACTTAGGGAGCGTACTTAGGAAGTGTACTGAGGGAGCATACTCAGGGAGCGTACTCAGGGAGCCTACTTAGGGAGCATACTTAGGGAGCATACTCAGGGAGCGTACTCAGGGAGCCTACTTAGGGAGCGTACTTAGGAAGCATACTCAGGGAGCGCACTCAGGGAGCGCACTCAGGGAGCGTACTTAGGGAGCGTACTTAGGAAGCGTACTCGGAGCGCACTCAGGGAGCATACTTAGGGAGCCTACTTAGGGAGCGTACTTAGGAAGCGTACTCAGGGAGCATACTTAGGGAGCCTACTTAGGGAGCGTACTCAGGGAGCATACTCAGGGAGCCTACTTAGGGAGCGTACTTAGGGAGCCTACTTAGGGAGCATACTCAGGGAGCGTACTCAGGGAGCGTACTTAGGGAGCGCACTCAGGGAGCGTACTCAGGGAGCATACTCAGGGAGCCTACTTAGGGAGCCTACTTAGGGAGCCTACTTAGGGCACATACTTAGGGAGCGTACTTAGGGCATGTACTTAGGGAGCCTACTTAGGGAGCGTACTTAGGGAGCGTACCTAGGGTGCGTACTTAGGGAGCCTACTCAGGGAGCGTACTTAGGGAGCGTACTTAGGGAGCCTACTTAGGGGACTCACTCAGGGGACTCACTCAGGGGACTCACTCAGGGGACACTGCGCACTCTTACTTATTAATCATATTTAATGTAATTTATCTTTCAAAGTGTTACTAAAAAGTGTTTGTCTCAAATTAGTGCTGCTTCTGTCAGCGATGGTGAAGATTCAGATTAATATCAGAACATATCGTAGGGAATAAACATGAAATATTATACATGAAATATTATAAACATGAAATATTATACATGAAATATTATAATAACAATTCAATTCAAGTTTATTTGTATAGCGCTTTTTACAATGGACGTTGTCTCAAAGCAGCTTTACAGAACATAAACATAGAACAAAAGATGAACATAAGGAGACATATAAAGAATTAATATAATAAAAATTCAAAATATATATAGTTCACAGTATGTATGTATGTATGTATGTATGTATGTATGTATGTATGTATGTATGTATGTATGTATGTATGTATGTATGTATGTATGTATGTATGTATGTATATGTATTTATCCCCAATGAACAAGTCTGAGGTGACTCAGGTGACTGTGGGGAGGAAAAACTCCCTTAGATGGTAAAGGAAGGAACCTTGAGAGGAACCAGAGGGGAACCTCATCCTCATATGGGTGACACTGGGGGTGTGATTATAAATATATAGTCAAGTCAGACAAATGCTGTATTGGTGTAGGGATCACGTGGAGTTCAGATCTCCTCTTTAGTATCACAGAGACCAACTGGAGCTGGTAGATCTGTAGATGTCTCAGGATTCTCACAGAGTCGTCCTCATCTCAGTGGAGGACCGAGATCATCGCACAGAAGACGATTGGAGCTGGTACAATGTCTGGGTGTCTCGGCATGGGTAGAAAAAGAGAAGAGCAGTGCAGAGGGATTAACATATCTGCTGTACATAAAAATGTGCAAGTCTGATGTATTAGTGCACAATATTATGGGATGTATTATGTGTACGTCTGACTAAAGAGATGAGTTTTTAATCTACATTTAAACTGGGAAAGTGTGTCTGAGCCCCGAACACTATCAGGAAATATTATAATAAACATTAAAAACGGAGAACAGAAAGTGCAGACAAGAACTGAAAGAAATCCAAAAGAACATAATGTGGAATGGAAAAAAAACAAACTCCTGAGCGTCAATACATAAAAATAAATAAATAAATAAATAAATAAATAAACATCAAAAGACGGGAAAATTTTACTTTATGTTTTATTTTATAGTTATTTTTAATGCTACACAAATTGAAAAAAAAGAACATTTAGAAAAATATTTAAGATTATTTTATTACATTATCCTGAACCAAAAAAATGAGAATATGAAATAGAACAGAGACTGTTTTATAGTTCATAAATAAATAAATAAATTCACCTGGCTGGTTTAATCATCATCATCATCATCATCATCATCATGCGAGTGAAACAGAAGTAGGAGACGGGTTTGAGCTGCAGCTGCTCCTCTGGTATCTCTGCCACAAACTGAATTAGTGCCATTGATTTTAAAGGAACTACTTAGTGTGTGTATTATGTGTTTAGTTTGATTTACAGGGTGTGATGAACACGGCCACCGGCACAAACACACACACGGCACCTGGTTGGTCCAGACACTCGCCTCGGCCTCGTCTTTGTTTAAGTGTTTATCTCCCTGTGGAGTGTCTCGAGTGCAGATATTTACCCCTCCGCTGCATTTTATTTACATCTCTTACACTGATTTATCCTGTTATCCCCTTTTTCAGCGCTGCCTATTATTAATCAATCAGGACGCTGCATCTCGTAGACTCTGAGTTTCCTTTTGTTTTGTAAAACCATCATCATCATCATCATCAGCTGTGTCAACTTTAAAAAGCTCTAAGTGCCGTGATGGCTAATTACAGCCTTTTCTCGTGGAGTCTTCTCCGCTTTTGTGCTTTAATATCATTTGTTATTAGCGTACCGTAGCGGTGTGGGGGTGGGGTGTGTGTGGGGGATGGGGGGTGGGGGTGGTCTCTTAAACGCCCATTTGTTTTGGAGTCTTTCAGTGCAGGATGCTATCAATAGACACTAAAGAAAGATCAATAAGCGTTCATTTATCCAGTCAGGCAAGTCGCCGCAGCACAGCCACTTCATTATACACACCGAGCAGCATTTGCTTTAATTGGCCCCGAATCAAAGGAGTGAAGTGGATGGAGTGGACGCATTTACATATCTGTCAGCGAGTTGGACCTGCCGATTGGCCCGGTGCGCATAATGACGGGCAAATTTTCAAGTCATGCATCTAGAAACTGGAGGGTTGAAATGAATCGAGGGCTTTTGTCACGTCTCTGCGGTTCGTTTGCAGCGAGCGTTAACGCTGCGGTCTCAGGAAACCGTCCGACTGAACAGACCGAACCTCACGTCGTGAGCTGTGTGACATCACACAGGACAAACACAAGGATCTAGAAGTTTCTGAAGGATTCGCTGAAGCGTGCGATGAAGCGAACTCTAATATAGTGTTGAGTATCACATTAGTCACACCTGTGTAGTGCATGGAGTGGCTTAGTGTCTCCTGGGGCTTTATACGGTTAAATGATTGAAAGCTTTGGCACCACACTATTATGTCAAATCATTTCTTTTGGTATCTAAAGCCTTATTCTTCAAAAAGGTATAAAAATGATTAGATTAGATTAGATTAGATTCAACTTTATTGTCATTACACATGTACAAGTACAAAGTAACAAAATGCAGTTTAGGTCTAACCAGAGTGCAATAGCAGCACGTGCAGGATATACAGAGTTTACATGAGATAAATAAGTTAAATAAAGTGGTACTATGGAAGTAATTTACAGATGTGTGTGTACTATGAACATAATATACAGATAGCTATAACTATAAACACACACACTGTGCCGATCTGTTGTAGGAAACTAATCAACTACAACGTGGTGTGATGAAGCGGTCGCTCTTACTAACTTTATATAATATTACTAACTATATATATTATTAAACAATGAAACGTCATTTTTATCCATTTATTGTTACAGTTAATGTTTCCTCAATTCCTCAGATTTTTTTTTAACTCTATGGAAGTTAGTTAGACAAACGAGACCCAAATCGCTGGAGACTCGTGCTGAACAAATCGGCGGCATTTCACACGCCATCATATGTTTAGAAATCCATTGTACAAGTGAGCGAGCTGTTATTATTGTATTAGAAAGAGGACATGAGTTGTTACTATAGTAACACTAACCTGACACCAATCTCCTGACCAATCAGAATCCGGACTCCAGCAGCAGCAGTTGTTATTTTGCTCTAACGATTAATAATTATTGATGTTTTACTGACGAAGGTCTCTGTTATCCCAGGACCTTGAACGTACACTTTGCTCTTTTTTCTTTCGTTAATTTGACGAGACGTCCGACACGCTTTCGGACCCACCTGTTCGCCCGGTCTCCGTTCTGCTCCTCAATTACGAGGAAGCCATTTTGCTGCGACCCTCCTTATCTACAGCCTGCTGCATTTCCACATTACGGCTGAAGTACAGTTCTCTACAGCAGCAGCAGCAGCAGCAGGCTGTAATTTACTGCCTCAGCCATCTGTTGTGGCTCTGCGAAATTACACATAAACTGGTTAGCGGACACTTTGGCCCATTGTCTGTTGTTTTGATAATCACCCTTAATAATGCTCGGCATCAATATGGTCTTTAAACCCGATTTGGGGGGTTAATGGAATAAGACAGAGGCAGTCAGTGTATGCAGCGGGACTAATGTCATTAGGAATGTTTGCGAAGAGCCAAATTAAATCAGCCATAAATTGCGCTCTCGAGTTGAGAACAGAAAAAAAAAGCCTGCAGCCGTTCAGCCCAAGAAGCCGCTTCATATTTTAACCTCTCGCGGTAACCGTGCTTAAAATGGACCGGAATAAAGGAGAGCGAATGTAGTGGTGATAATTATTACTGTTGCTCTAATGCCTTCGAATTAAAAGGAAATTGAAAAAGAATTTCAGAAGAATGGGCTCTGGTCGGGAAAGGAGTTAAGTTGAAGTAAATCACAAAAAACATTTTTTTTTTTTTTTTTTTACATTTTTGTCTGTGTCAGGACAGCGAGGAGAGCCGAGAGCCGAGGTGTTTTTTTTTTTTCCTGTCTACATCTTGTTTGAGACGTGACAGAACAAAAGAGTCAGACGGTGTGAGTTTACAGCGAGTTCACCTGAAACACGGCACCTGTAGCTTTAGGTAACACGCCCTTCATACCTGAGAACCAGTGCCAGGATCTGTAACTGAACGAGGACTGGGTCTGCTGCCAGACCTACAGGTGATCACATGCCTTTGTGAGATGATTCGAGTGTGAGGTGTTCGTCCTGCTCGCTGTGATACAGAGTGGATTCGGTGATTGGAGGTTGATTTACATCCCAGAGATTTTTAGACACACGGAATTCTCCGTATCAGTACGTTAGCGATGTCGCAGTAATCTCTCGCTTTATCTGTTTCTGCTCCAGATACCTGGATTTAAAGCCGAAGATCAGCGTGTTGATCAGTAAACGGTTCTGAAAGTCCATGTCAGAGTCTGTAAACCAGCAGGAGAATAAACCAGTAAACACACAGCGTTAGGAAACCGGGCCTGGTTTAACACACTGATACAATACATAAGATTCCTGAAAGACGACGAGAAAAACCAGAGCCAGTCAGGTGGCACACAGAGCACTGAACCTGCGACAGAGCCGGTGTCCACCTCGAGTCTGAGGAGTTTAAGGTTAAACATTATGGTTACATGTGATATCGTAATTGTACAGTGTATATTTCCATATTGTGTGTTTATAGTGTTGTATATATGTGTTGTATTGTGTGTTTTATTGTATCAGCTGCTGAGGTCAGAAAAACCTCTGACACACCTCAAAGTGACACGCCTCAAAGTGACACGCCTCAAAGTGACACACCTCAAAGTGACACACCTCAAAGTGACACGCCTCAAAGTGACACGCCTCAAAGTGACACGCCTCAAAGTGACATGCCTCAAAGTGACACGCCTCAAAGTGACACACCTCAAAGTGACACGCCTCAAAGTAACATGCCTCAAATTGACACACCTCAAAATGACACACCTCAAAGTGACACACCTCAAAGTGACACGCCTCAAAGTGACACGCCTCAAAGTGACACAACTCAAAGTGACACACCTCAAAATGACAAACCCCAAAGTGACGCCCCCAATTAACACACCTCAAAGTGAAACACCTCAAAGTGACACGCCTCAAAGTGACACACCCCCAAATGACACACCTCAAAGTGACACGCCTCAAAGTGACACACCTCAAAGTGACATGCCTCAAAGTGACACGCCTCAAAGTGACACACCCCCAAATGACACACCTCAAAGTGAAACACCTCAAAGTGACACGCCCAAAGTGACACACCTCAAAGTGACATGCCTCAAAGTGACACGCCTCAAAGTGACACACCTCAAAGTGACATGCCTCAAAGTGACACGCCTCAAAGTGACACACCCCAAACTGACACACCCCCAACTGACACACCTCAAAGTGACACACCTCAAAGTGACACACCCCAAAGTGACACGCCTCAAAGTGACACACCTCAGTGACACACCTCAACGTGACACGCCTCAAAGTGACATGCCTCAAAGTGACACCCCTTAAAGTGACACACCTCCAACTGATACACCTCAGTGACATGCCTCAAAGTTACACACCCCCAACTGACACACCAAAAATTGACATGCCCCCAACTGACACACCCCAAAGTGACACGCCTAAGTGACACGCCTCAAAGTGACACACCCCAATGTGACACACCCCAAAGTAACACACCTTAAAGTGACACACCTCCAACTGATATACCTCAAAGAAACACAAACTAATTTAAAGCATGACGTTAATTTAAACCAAGTCGTTACTAACGATAACCGTATTTGTGTTTATTCTGAATAATGAATGTTAATAATTCATATCCAGCTACATCACATAGTCATGTAGAGTCTGTAAGCCATGTAATTGTACCATTACACATGTTGGTATTCCTCAAAGTTTAATATTAAGCACTTTTTATTTGCAGCGTTTTCTCAGTCCCCTGTGTTCTTTGTGTGGAGTGTGTGAAGACATTGTGAACATGTCTGTCTGTGACCCGTGTAGTCATACACACTGTGTCTGGCTTCAGGCAAGTGACAAGCGAGTCAGACACACAGGTAGAAAGCAACAGTCTTCCTTATCTGACTGGATCTGACTGTAGGGTGAACAAAAGCGGCATGTTTTTTGAGGTGCGTCACTTTAGGCCGGGTGAGTTGGAGGTGAGAACAACCAAGATTTATGACCAGAGGAGAGCCTCATGAAACGTGAAAGGTGAGGTAATTCCTTCACTTTCTCTCTACTCCGATGTACAGAGCGAGAGTAGGTGAGCCGAGCTCTCGTCCCTTTGTACGTCTCTCCTTTGACAGCCTCGGGCTCCGGGCCCGAAAAAGAGCGCGAGAGAAACAAATAGCAGCGTCTCCCTGAGGAGAAACGGAGAGAAGACGATCCAGGTTTGGCCCAGACGGCCGTCGAGAGAAGATGTCAGCGTTTAATGGAAACACTCGAGGGAGCGGTGTAAAAAAAACACTTACAACTGCTTGTAACTACTACAGAGAGGCTTAGAGAGACTGTGTGTCGTTCCAGGAGAGACAGGACGTGCCTGTCCTCATATCATGTGACACACAGCATTGTGAGATGATGGTGTTCTCCAAGTGTCAGTACCAGGCCCCTTTTGTCCTTCCTTTAGTGTTCTATCGAGTCATTCTTCTCAAATCCATTACGGTTTCATTTGTAAATAAAAACCACTTTAAACTTTGGACACATCAGTGATCACAGCGAGCAAAACTGTTCCTTAATTTGTGACTTTACATCCCACAGTCGTCCTCCTGTTACTTCCCCTGATACATTAGCGTTTGCATAACAACAGCTCATTTGCTGGGACTTAAATGGGGGGTTAGTCACGTAGGTGTCTGTGATGTCACGTGTGTGGAAGGAGTCTCCAGTGTCAGTGCTCTGTAACAGTCAGAGTTAAAGCAGGAACCTTACGTTTTATGAACCTCTGCGCTCTCTCGTTAACGCGACGAGCTAAAATAGAGTCTGTAGAGAGAGAGAGTCTGTTTATAGATGCTCTAACGTAATCGAGAACAGGAAGTAGGCTGATCTGTGGCTGTTATGTCCAATAAATGCCTGTAACCAGAAACAGATTAAAAAATGATTTAGTAATAAATAAATATATAAATATTGTGTCTGATTTCGTCCCTTTGTGTTGAACAGAATGACACACAAGTCTTTTAGGTTCCTTATGTATATAATTCCTTACGGTTCACATAATCTCCGTAAACCTTTGTGGACAGAGAGTCCTGATAGTTCCACACTGGGTCTGTGATCCTCGACACCATGTCTCGCTTCAGGTCATGATTCTGCGGGTAAACTGGCACAGGTTGAGGTTTTTTGGCTGATATTTTATTCGTATCTGTCTGGTTAAGTGAGAAATCCCTGGCGGCCATGTTGATCAGACCACACAGCGTCGCTCTGCTGACTCCGCGCCAGAGTTTAGTTTACAGACGACGGCACGGCGCTTACATTTCACAGGAAGAATCCCCACGGTCCTGCGGCTAACCGAAGAGCGGCAGTGTTAGGAGCGCGCTCTGGAAATCCCCGTGTTGTTCTGTCCTTCCAGTGAGCAGGACTCAGAGCGGGAGTCGCTCGTACACATGTTCTCTCAGCGCACATCACCGCCACGGCGCAGACGTTATTAGAGCTTCTCACGTTGCAGCGTGTTGGCATCAAAACACTTGTCATAGCTCACAGAAAGGTTCAAACACAGTTCTCACTCAAATGCCTGGCGTACTTTGTAAAGACTTACTCATCTTATCGAGTGTAATTGATCATTATGCTCTGATTTAGGACTTGGCAGGAGACTCGGCTGTCTGCGTTAGGGTTACACACCGTCATAAAAAGCGACAGGAGCATCCCTTTGAAAATTTATAGACACGTCTGAGGAAGAAAAGAAAAGAAAAGAAAAGAAAAGAAAAAGCTCCTGGAATGAAGGCTGACACAGAAGACGCTCGGCGTCTGAGACGTCTGCTGTTCTAAAATGTCCAGCATGTTAGAAACAGGAAGGTTGTGAAACTTTGGTTCTACATCTGAAAACTCAGGCAGTCGAAATACGGCAGTCATAAAAACACTTTCTCACACGAGACACTTCTTCCATAAAGAGCGCTAAAGCGTGCTAAAGAGCGCACACTTGTCCGAGTAAACACTCGCACGATACGAGAGCTGCTTTAAACAATTCACTTCAGTTTGATTCGATTTGGCTTTCACAAAAATAGTATTAATATATAATAAATGCATTGATTACAGATTTAATTCATAATAATTGTACTGAATGTTATTAATTGTTCATCTCATTTAAAATGTTTTGTATGAAGCAAACAATTAATAAATGTCGAATAGAGTTGAATGCTGGAATAAAATCAGTTTAAATATAAATGTATAAATGTTTTGTTTTCTAAATTAAAAACTGAAAAAAAATGTCATAATAATAAAAATAAATAAATAAATATGATATGAATCGTTTTAACGTTCAGAAATTAATTTGTTTTTAATAGAAAAATAGATATTTTGTTTCTATTATTTGTATTTATTATTTATTTATTCATTTATTTAGCTTCAGGTCTGTTGTTTTTTTTTTTCATTAAAAAATGAACACACACACACACACACACACACACACACACACACACACACTCCATGATGTTCTGTGGGGAAGTCGTGGTCTAATGGGTAGAGAGTTTGACTCCTAACCCTAAGGTTGTGGGTTCGAGTCTCGGGCCGGCAATACCACGACTGAGGTGCCCTTGAGCAAGGCACCGAACCCCCCAACTGCTCCCCAACAGCATAAATGGCTGCCCACTGCTCCAGGTGTGTGTTCACGGTGTGTGTGTTCACGGTGTGTGTGTTCACAGTGTGTGTTCATGGTGTGTGTGTGTGTGTGTGTGTGTGTGTGTGTGTGTTCACTGCTGTGTGTGTGTGCACTTTGGATGGGTTAAAATGCAGAGAATGAATTCCGAGTATGGGTCACCATACTTAGCCGTATGTCACGTCACACACACACACACCAGGAGATCACCAGCTGTGGGACTTCACAGTGCAAAATATAACATTTTAGTAAGAATATTGGGATGAATGGAGTTATTATGAATCAGATATTACTGAGATTATTATTAAAGCTGTTTCTAGATCATTCCATTTTAATATGTTTATTTGTGTAGCACTTTTAACATTAGACATTCTCTTAAAGTAGCTTTAGAGAAATATAGAAACGGAATAAAAATGTAAAATAAAGAAGTAGTTTTGTTATAAATCCTGTAACAGGAAGTAGCTGAATCTGAGCAGATTATAGAGATTAACACTCAGTAAAACGTCGCTTTCTGAGTGCAGGTGGATTCACTTCCTGTAATAAATACTCAGAGTTACAGAGAAAAACATCAGTGAGACGATTCTTCAGGAATTCCTGCAGTGAGACAAGCGAGAGACGAGCGAGAGACGAGCGAGAGACGATTTACCTGATCAACAACAAAACAAGCTCAAACTCAGAGAACTCAACGACTGCTGCACCTGAAATGGCTGAAATCAAATCACTATAAAATGTCAAAATAAAAATGACATATTAGTGTAAAGAAAGACATAAATGTACAAAAACACTAAAACAAACATTCTAAAATATAAATAATAATATAAAACAAAATATATTTTAAATAAAAAGTCTTCAAACTCAAAAACTATTTCAAGTAAAATTTAATACAAAAAATATATAAAAATAAAAAGTGGCAATGAAAAATCTTTAAAATGCAAACGCTTTCTTTTTAAATAAAAATAATTTCATTGTAAAAGTTAAAACAGATGACGTTTGAAGTGAAATCAGTGTGGACCAGAATGTAAAGACTGGATCAAGCGTGTGTTAATAATTGTCCTTACTATTAAAAATAATTGTGTATAAATTGTTGGAATGTGTGTGTGTGTGTGTGTGTGTGTGTGTGTGTAGGGATTAGGGGTG
>NC_083461.1:2508070-2528070 GCF_030014155.1 Tachysurus vachellii
GCACATCAAACACAAGAACCCCAGCAGTGTGGAAACATCACCGAGCCTCAGACTCATAACACACTCCAGATTAATGTGTCACTGAGTGTGAGTGTGAGAGGATCGAGGTTTTGGTGCATATGAATGTATGATGGTGTTGGAGATGTTGGTGTGATGGTGCGTATGAGTGTATGATGGTGTTGGAGATGTTGGTGTGGTGGTGCGTATGAGTGTATGATGGTCTTGGAGATGTTGGTGTGATGGTGCGTATGAGTGTATGATGGTGTTGGAGATGTTGATGTTACGGTGAATATGAGGATATGGAGATGTTGGAGATGTTGGTGTGATGGTGCGTATGAGTGTATGATGGTGTTGGAGATGTTGGTGTGATGGTGCATATGAGTGTATGATGGTGTTGGAGATGTTGATGTTACAGTGAATATGAGGATATGGAGGTGTTGGAGATGTTGGTGTGATGGTGCGTATGAGTGTATGATAGTGTTGGAGATGTTGGTGTGATGGTGCGTATGAGTGTATGATGGTGTTGGAGATGTTGGTGTGATGGTGCGTATGAGTGTATGATGGTGTTGGAGATGTTGATGTTACGGTGAATATGAGGATATGGAGGTGTTGGAGATGTTGATGTTACGGTGAATATGAGGATATGGAGGTGTTGGAGATGTTGATGTTACGGTGAATATGAGGATATGGAGGTGTTGGAGATGTTGATGTTACAGTGAATATGAGGATATGGAGGTGTTGGAGATGTTGATGTTACAGTGAATATGAGGATATGGAGGTGTTGGAGATGTTGATGTTACAGTGAATATGAGGATATGGAGGTGTTGGAGATGTTGATGTTACAGTGAATATGAGGATATGGAGGTGTTGGAGATGTTGATGTTACAGTGAATATGAGGATATGGAGGTGTTGGAGAGTATGAACTTGTCCTCTCTGTGTTAAAACTTCTGGAAAGCACAACTAATAAATCTCTGAGTGTCTTTGAACTCTGAGAGCTGTCATGTTTCATCACTCTGGCTCTGTGCTGATGATTTCTCGAGGTTTGAGGTTGATTGTAGACAAATAGCTGTTGTGTCAGTCCCACATCTCCCCCTGCACACGGCCAGACGTCTGCCGTCTAACAGCTACGCTCAAGGTGCTATTGTTTCAGCATGCCAGAATTAATGAAGCTGTGTTTCATTCCACCGGATCAGGTGTCAGTGTAACGTGAGCTCCAGAAGAATTCCAGCTGGAAACCACAACTGTGTGTTTGAGTCTCGATGTTCTGTCATTGAGGAATATTAAAGGTGTAGTGTAGAATGTAGACACTGTGTATAGACTTTACATTAGAACATAATCTGTAATAAATCCTTTATAACACTCATGATCACTTGCTACTTAGCGAAAATGTTTTTTTTAATAGTGTGTCTCTTCTGTCTGTGTTTCAGTTAGCAATTTAATCTCTATTGATGGAACAGAGCCACTGAGGCCACACCTACTTCCTGAAGACTCAGACAGAGAAGCCACGCCTCCTTTCTTGAGACTCACAGACACAGAGGCCACACCTCCTTTACTGTGACTGAAACACAGGCCACAACTCCTACTTTGAGACTGACTTTCACAGTAGACACAGAGGCCACGCCCTTTCATTGAGATTGACAAATAATTAGACCCTGCCTCCTTTGCTGAGACTGACCACACAGAGTCCACGCCTCCTTCACTAAGACTGACAGTCACAGAGGCCACACCTCCTTTAGTGAAAATTACATACAGAGACCACACCTCCTTCACTAAGCTTGACAGACACCAAGGCCACACCTCCATTAGTGGAAGTGACATACAGAGGCCACGCCTCCTTTAGTGAACGTGACATACATAGGCCACGCCTCCTTCACTAAGATTGACAGACACCGAGGCCACACCTCCTTTAGTTAAAGTGACATACAGAGGCCACGCCTCCTTCACTAAGATTGACAGACACCGAAGCCACACCTCCTCTAGTGAAAGTGACATACAGAGGCCACGCCTCCTTCACTAAGATTGACAGACACCGAGGCCACACCTCCTTTAGTAAAAGTGACATACAGAGGCCACGCCTCCTTCACTAAGATTGACAGACACCGAGGCCACACCTCCTTTAGTTAAAGTGACATACAGAGGCCACGCCTCCTTCACTAAGATTGACAGACACCGAAGCCACACCTCCTCTAGTGAAAGTGACATACAGAGGCCACGCCTCCTTCACTAAGATTGACAGACACCGAGGCCACACCTCCTTTAGTAAAAGTGACATACAGAGGCCACGCCTCCTTCACTAAGATTGACAGACACCGAGGCCACACCTCCTTTAGTAAAAGTGACATACAGAGGCCACGCCTCCTTCACTAAGATTGACAGACACCGAGGCCACACCTCCTTTAGTGAAAGTGACATACAGAGGCCACGCCTCCTTCACTAAGATTGACAGACACCGAGGCCACACCTCCTTTAGTAAAAGTGACATACAGAGGCCACGCCTCCTTCACTAAGATTGACAGACACCGAGGCCACACCTCCTCTAGTGAAAGTGACATACAGAGGCCACGCCTCCTTCACTAAGATTGACAGACACCGAGGCCACACCTCCTTTAGTAAAAGTGACATACAGAGGCCACGCCTCCTTCACTAAGATTGACAGACACCGAGGCCACACCTCCTTCACCAAGACAGCGAACATTTTTGATTTTGGAACATTTTTCAGTATAAACCTAAAGCCACATGATATGAAGTAGTATCTTCTATAACACACACACACACACACACACACACACACACACATGCTTTTTGCTGTTTAAATGACATTTTCTGTTACAAAAAAGAGACTAAAACACATTTTTACAGAAATGGAGATGAACATTTCAATTCCATCTTTCCTCTTTTTGGTAGTTTATCTACCTTTTGATGTGTCGCTCATAAAAGCCTCAGCACACGTCTGCAATAAGCTCCACTCGCTGAACCTCGACCTGCGGCCATTAGCCAAACACCCTCGCCAGCACACGCCACTCTCACACACCATAATTGAAAAAAATTGTCCGTGTTTATAACAAAAAACATCTCACCCTGTGTGTGTGTGAGTGTGTGTGTGTGTGTGTGTGTGAGTGTGTTGTGAAGGTGGACACGGTTGTACACTTTAATCTCGTGTATAAGGCACGTCAAACAGCAGAAGTGCTGCAGATTTTTCCTTTGAAATGGAACAGAGTTCAATTATCCGGCCACGCAAATCTCATTAAGGAGGCCATTGTCCAGCCGGAGAACTGTGTGTGTGTATGAGTGTGTGTGTGTGTGTGTGTCGTACTGCGTACACACTTCCTTAAGCTGGATGGAGAGCGAGATCTTGGCTTGTTCAAAGATGCACTGCTTTTCTCTTTGATGCTAAAGTGTGTGTCCTGCTGATTCACTGAATCACTGACTCACCGAGTCACACAGCGGGACATTAATACACACACTGACGCAAACCGCGGCGTATTCACGTCTTATTCCATTTAATCACAGACTGATTCATTTAACTTCCGTCCTGAGTACAAAAAAACTAACAATAACCGAGTGTTAATGTAGAATTCTCGGTCCCGAAGGCGTAGATAATAACGGCGAGACTCATAGTAAGGCTCAGAACACAGGTTCAGATTAAAGTTCTCGCTTTAATACCTTACCGTTTCTATAGCAACCGCTCATTCACAGGGGTGTGTATGGTGAAGGACTCTAATGTAGTTTTATTAAGGAGTCTCCAGTGTCAGCACAGAGGAGTTTACGTTTCATGGAAACTTTGTCAACATGATGATGTCCAGGTGGCTTCTAAACGAATCGACTCGGAATCGATCGTCTCGGTCAGTCGGTGAGCAACAGCTTGGGCTACAAAGGTCAAACGTCACTGATGTCCAGAGATAGATAAACAGATATGACAAGGTCTCAGTCAGGGTCGTGAACTCTGTCACCCCTAGAGGTCACTAAAATCTGTTCTTTACACCTATTTTATTTTTCTTATCAGATATTAGAATATCTGTCGCGTCAAATATGACATTTTCTGACAGAATCCTGATGTTTTGTTCTGAAAATGTCAGGAAAAAATCTCAGACATGAAATCTGAAGGTCATAAAGCATGAAGAAATAAGAGTGTTAAATCCAAATCTGTAATAAAATCAGAATCAAATAAAGCAAAATAAACTTAATTAGAGTTTTAATCTGCGCTGGAATCAGTCTGTGAATCTGAATCTGAATCAGAATCGTAACCGGAGTCAAATTTAGAATAGAGTTTCAGAAATGGAGTTTAAATCTGAATCAGAAAGGGAATCTGAATTTTAATCAGAAACAGAAACAGGATTTTAATCTGAAGCTGAATTACAGTCAGAACTTTTACTGTATTTTAAACCAGAATATAAATTTATTCTAGAATCTGAATCAAAATCTGTATTTAGAATTTGAACCTGACTCTGAATTGGAACATGAATCTGAATTTGATAATAAAGCGGATTATTTTACAGGTCCTGGAATTTAATATGAAGCACTGCGCTGATGTTAGTGTGCTGGTGTTAGCAGGTTAATAATTAGTGTTGCTGAAGTTGAGCTTGCTGAAGTTAGCATGTTGATGTTAGCATGCTGAAGTTAGCGTGCTGAATGTGATTGTTTCTGCTTGTTGTAGGTGACGGTGAGGATGTACAAGCGCGGAGCTCACAGCTGGCTGGGAAAACCTCTGAGCGGGACGACCACCATCCCGTCCAACACACACATCGTGTTCCGCATCAGCGGAGACGACAAAGATGCCAAGATCCCAGCTAACAATATTCACACCATCACACTTAGCATCTAAAGACCTATTGAGAGAGAAAGGAGAAAGAAAGGGGAGATCTCCAGATAAAAAGTTAACAAACTTAACAACTTCACATGATTCTAAATGTACTCTGGACTGTATTTGAAGTAACACTGCCTTAAGCCTGACTTAACACTGCCTTAAGCCTGACTTAACACTGCCTTAAGCCTGACTTAACACTGCCTTAAGCCTGACTTAACACTGCCTTAATCATGATTTTAAACTGCTTTAACCCTAACTTAACCCTGACTTACCACCTCCTTAAACGTAACTTAGCACCTGATTAAGTCTGACTTAACACCTCCTTAACCCTGACTTAACACTCCTATAATCCTTACTTAACACTGCCTTAACCCTGAACTAACACCTCTTTAAATCTGACTTAACACCTCCTTAATCTTGACTCAACCCTTTTAAAACATAAATATAAAAATTGCCTCCAGACTGAAACCAGAGGTCAGCCATCTTGTTTAGGTTCAGAATTCTTCATCCCAATGCTTGTTGTTGACACAGTAAACTCCTACAAACAGCCTTCTTTATAAGAACAGTCTTTGTATGAAAGTATTGGCACCCTTGTGATATCTTTCTTGTGTCTCTTGCTCAGTAGTTCTCCATAACAGGACTCAGATTTTTACCAGGATCTGAATGTTTCTGATGTAACACACTTTAAAGGTGAAAATTATCTTAACATTATTTCTGTAATATATCATATTTCCCTGAGAAGATGATGATGATGATGATGATGATGATGATGATGACGGTTCTTCTAAAGATGGCATCCTTCTAAAGAACCTTACACTCATAGGTGCACTTTAATATATTCTGTTTCCTGCATAATGTGTACAGTGTGTCTGAAACACGTCTAAAGTCTGAAACACGTCTAAAGTCTGAAACACGTCTAAAGTACGAAACACGTCTAAAGTCTGAAACACGTCTAAAGTCTGAAACACGTCTAAAGTACGAAACACGTCTAAAGTCTGAAACACGTCTAAAGTCTGAAACACATCTAAATGTCTCATTTTTGTCTTTTGGAGGCGGGGTCTGGAGACCTGCTTGTTTAACAGATACATGGTTTGTGACGGCTGTAATTGCTCTCTCAACAAAACAGCGGCTGCTCATCTTGACACGTTTTTCAACACAGAATCCATTTGTGACCTCGGCATTGTTAAAGCTCTCCAAGAGCAGCGGCTGGAGCACAAGCTACGTAAACTGCGCTAAACTCCACTCGTGACACAACTGCACTCCTTCACCCTGGCACAATGGGAATCGCTGACGTTTTATGGAAATGGCGAGAGTTTGGCTAATTATGGCGGCTCATTTTCTCTTGTTTTGGATGACAAGACTAGTGTCAGAATACGCTTTGAAGCGGCAAATTAATTAGCGATTGTGTCACTGAACTCGTTCAAGGAGCGAGCACTAATGCTAATTTGATGCAGGTGTGGAACCGGGACTGCTTGATGCTAGTGAACAGTCGTGTTGATTGTGATGTTTTCACAAAGTTTTCTTTTAACCCTGACTAGTTTCTCTTTTCTTATTTTTGTTTCGCATCAATGTTCTAACAATTCCTTCATTAATTCCCTGACATTTTTCCCTTCTTTGTTTCTTCTTAGCATTAGCTTTTCACACTGTTTATCATTCGTGCTATGTTATGCTAGTTTTTACCACCAGATCAATGGAGAAAGACTTTGATTGAAGAGTAATTAGTGTCAGTATCAATGGCTAACCGTGCCGCTCTGGTGTGTTATGCTAGCTTAGCATGACGTATTGTTTATTATTAGAATTGTGACTCATTGACTAGATTGTGCCCTTCTTTTAGCATTATTGCTAACAGCTAGCGCTCTCATTTTGTGCCACTTAATCCATTATCATTTCCTGTCAGTGCTAACAGCTATGTTATGCTAGCTAGTTTATTATTACAAAGAAATAATTGGCCTTATTTGTTGAATCATTCACAAGGTTTTTTTACTCAGTGCATTGTCCTTCTTTCTTACCGCCAGCGCTAACAGCTAACAGTCCCATTTAGCGTCTCTGGTATTGGCTTTAATGGAGTTGTTATAGATGTAGTGCGAGTGCCTTAAGCTAACACACAGATTCGGATCTTTGTGAATGGCGGCTCTCGAGTCTCAAACTGCATTATGTTGCACTCAAGTTTCACAAATGGCTGTTTATGAATTTCCCCTGGAGGACATTTTGTGTGCGTGTGAGCTCTGAGGTTTGACACGGAGCGGGCGTGTTATCGGTGAAAAGCATCGCATAGCCATGAGCTGACGGAAACGTGACGGTTTCTTTAGTGAGGTATGACTGCGGATGAGAAGCGCTCAAAAAAGTCAACGTTATTTTTGCTTTAATAGGAACGTGAGCTGTGGTGAAAATGTGCAGAAAGTCTTACAAAATGTGTTTTAGATTTCACAACCTCGCCTTGTACACTTTATAAGAACATCGTAAGTTTTAGGTAAAGTGAACTCAGGTCCACTTGTAACCTGACAGAACCGATCCTGATCTCCCTGGGGCCCTAAGCAAAATTCTGTTTAGGGGAACTCCTACCTGACCCGTGAGCCATGTAAACCATTTGCCACACTTGACACCCCACTGCTCGCACTACAAACCTCCCAACTTTTAAAAAATTTTTGCTGCTAGTGAATATGCAATAGAAGATATCAGAAATGACGTTTTTACTAGTGTAAAATGTAATTCCTGATATCAAAAATATGGTTACTACTAGAAATCACACTCTTAATATTTACATTTTAAGTATTGAAAACTGTATTCTTGATATCAAAAATCCATATCATGTGAATGTATAAAAGCTAAAATGGCTTGCCGTACCGTATCGTAGTGAGCGTATAGGGCCGATCGGCTCTGGAACCTGGTTTTACTCATTAACATAAACAGATCATTTATGGGATTGTTTTTACAGAATATATTTTAACTACAGTATGCACAAAAACGATTCCATTATCAGGGAAAGCAATGGAAAAATTACCTAGCTTTAAATGCTATGAATTTTTAGATGTAGCATTAAATAAATGCAGTCTGTGTCCGATAACTGAGTTTACAAAGTATTCAAAAATCATATGGTGTGAATTATTAACCACTCTACTGTTTATTCCTGAGGTAAAACTGGGTGGCATTTTTACTGTGTTTTCTACAGTTTGATGATATTACTGAGGTTTGTGTTTGTTTGTTTGTGTGACTTTTTAATTAATTACAATAAAATGGCAGCATGATGTTGGCGAACGTCTGTGCATGGAAATAAAATGTAAAAAAATACAAATCAAGAACAATAAAAACTGCTGTGGAAGTTATTCAGGATGAATTTTCATTCTAACGAATTAATAAGAGTGATGAGTCGATCCAGGTGAACTGATGCAGTTTCATCTCCCGCTTTCCTTCATGTAGATTTCCCAGAAGACCTTCAGTTGTTTTTTTTTTATTTGTTTGATCCTGTGTTATATTTTCTGACTAAACACAATGTGTCCGACTAACCGAACGCTTCACGTTACAATAAACAAATCTGCGTACAACAAAATCCAACGTGGCTGCTGAAAATCTCTCAGCCGTAAAAATGTCTCTATCTCAGGTTATAGAAAGAACATTACAACCTTCTGCTCAGTGAGATTGAGGTACATTGGAATTTCCTTCTTTCAGCAGAATATTAATGGACATCTGGGACGTTTTCAATAGTGTAAAGATCTAAAATGAGTCATGTTGTTGTTTCAGTGTGGTTTAGCTGTTGATAATCTTACACTGAATTTTAGTGTTGAAGAGAAATCTGAGCTGATTATTAGATGAACAAACACTCGGAGCGTCTCAGAGAGCAGAAATGGGCAGAAATGATATCAACATTTACTCTGAACATACAAACATCTGTGTGGAGAAATAATATAAATTTTCTATAAACATATCACCTCAAGTATTATAGAGAAAAACAGAAATCCTTATGAAACTCTTAAAAGTCTTAAATTCCTGAGTGTTTACTTTCATATGAGCTTCATATTAACACCACTGTGGAGTGAGACGTGTGGAAGACGTTCAGTCATCAACACGGACGCGACACAAACAGGAGGAAACTCTATTTTTTGATCCTCTGGAGAAGAGAGTTCTATTTTAGCATTAAAGCAGTGCCGCGAGTTTGGTGAAATTCTACGCCACCCAGATGTAGTGGATTTCAGATGAGCCTTGTAGAAGCTCTTTAATCAAAATACCTCACTTTGACAGAGGTTTCCATCTGCTGGCTGATGGATAGTTTGTTGGTTTTCTATTTGAGATTGGTTTTTATGGTGATTTCAGCTCTAGATTATGTTAAGGACGAGCATTAAGCGTTGATGAAGACCTGCAGCATTTGGTCGAGAATTAATGGTTTGAATAGTCATTGTATTAGGAGACCTGCAGCTAACTGATAGTCCGTGTTTATCACCTACTCACTGCACCGCCGATTCAGTCACCAACCATCTCAGCCAGAAGCAGTAGATCTACACCGAAAAGTGCCTGTGATCTATTCCTCACTTCTGCTGCCTTAAACGTCCCCTGTCAATTATCTGGGGACTGATTTCATGTCGCTGCTGAAGACCTGCACCTTATTGCTCGGCTATACTTCAAACGCAGTGAGAAAGGTTCACCAGATTTGCTCACTAAAATATAAACCAGTCGCTCAGATTAGAAGTGAATCAGTCCCATTGCTCTCCATAATCCCTGTGGATAAAGACTGTGTTATGAAGGAGCTGATGAATGTTCAGAGGAATCCAGACTGTCCATCAGCAGGATTGTTGAGCTCACGGAGTGTCTGGTTCTGTCAGACAAAATTGTGAGGACTGAGTAAGCAGGGGACAAAGGCGTCTCTGTAAGAGCTGGACATTTCTCAGAGTACGACAGGTTTGGAATTCAGGGAGCTCAAAGTTTAGGTGATAAATGTCACTCAGTTCCTCATATTCTCACATTCAATCCCTGTGAGTCCAATTAAAATCAGACTTTAATCCATAAATGCCAATAAACTGTGACCTGAGGAACTTGTTGAATGTCTTTAATCAGCCATGTGATGTACCATGACCATGAACATTGTGTCTGATTGAATTGTGTGTCTTAGGCATTAGAACCGTTCACAGATTGGACAAGAATCAAATCAAAAGAAAAATTCCACAAATTCCCAGAGGAAGTGGTATTGTAATGAATCTCACAGTAATAAATTCAAAATAAATCGTTTATTCATTTGTTGTCTTGTGGTAACTGATAGTTTTTGTCTAAGGCACTCTTGTCCGTCCCTGGGGTCTACTTATATGTGTCATTTGAAAAGGTTCTTGAGGTCATCTGTCATCTAAGGCTCCTTAGTTTGACCAAATCTGATCAGTTTTGAAGGCAACACCACCTGGATTCTTCCCAACAAAGGGAAGTCTTTTATTCTGTTCGCTGGGAAACGTGTTCCTGACTAACGTGTGCAGACGTTATTTACTACAATAAATAATATATTATTAGTAGTAGTAGTAGTAGTTCTAGTAGTAGCATTATGTAGTAATACAGGAACCCTCGATCATCGGTTTGTCCGTGTTTGTGGAATGAGTTTATCGGTATATTCCTAGCTGAGAGGAATTCAGGCTGTCCGTCAGCAGCTCTGGGAATGTCTGCTTCTTAAATAAGCCATATTTCTATTAGCCAAAATTTTGAGGGCTGAGTGATTTCAGGGACAAAGGCGACTCTGTAGGGTCTAGCGCAGGACGTCGGTAGGGGACGAAATGTCACCTGAGATCAGAAGCAAACGCGGGAGCAACAAGCGAAGCTGAAATCTGATCCACATTCAGACCAAGGATCAATCTGATTCCGGAGTTTGGATCAAGGCCGCCTCTGTTCGTGGAGGAACTCAGACAGGATATTGAGCTAAAATAGGGTCAATCAGCATCCCTCCGTGACCCCAGCTGACCCCTGCACACGGTTTTGTCCTAAACGTGACTCTCAGTGCGTGTCGATGAAACTTCAAAGCTGCAAAAGCTCATTTTCTGCTTTCTTGTGTAGCTGCGTTTCTTTCAGGCATGTTGTTACACGTGCACTGGTTTGCATCAGTGAACACAGTCCAAAGGTCCGGGTCTTTTACTGAAAAGAAATATGATGGTTTGTGTTTGTTTTTCTAAAAGAATTGTACATTTCTAGACAAAATGGTGAAAAAAAACCTCCTTCATTATCATCATCATCATCATTATCATCCTGCTTTAAAAGGATTTGCTAAGTTCCTGATATTTATCCAGCACATCCCTCAGACACGTCCAGGTGAGAATCCAGGTTCTCCGATCTTTTGGTTCCATCCTAAATCAGTGGCCCCGTCATGACCCGTTTCTTGACCTCGGAAGCCTGGACCTGGTCTGGTGTGGTGCAAACGGTCGCTCTCGACTCAAAGGTCAAAGGACACTGCCTTGACCTGTCCAGCAAAGACCTGGCACTTGAACCACAGAAGGGCTGAATCTGCTCTGGAGTCTTCCTCACGCACCAGATGTGAAAGAGTGGACAAAACGGATCACTTTAGAGTTCACAGGTAACCTATATGCAGATGACCTTCTGCGATTTTATCCACACTCGTTCTGCTCGGTGTCATGACCTTTTGAATATCAGGTCAAACACAAGCTTCCATGCTCTGTGGGTTCCTCTGTGAAGAACGTGGACACGACGGACTAGTTTTATTCCACCACAAGACACAGACATCCTATCATACCGTGGCTAGCCTTTGATGTTTAAGGTATTAACATTAAATCTTTGAAAGCTCTAAATGTCTGTTTCATCGCTGGACTTTCTTTTTACTCCCCATCGAAGACTGCAGCTTGTCATGTTACTGAGAAACCCTAAAGTGTAAACTCCTCTGTCCTGAAGATGTCAGGAAGCCTACAGCTTTATGTCTGACTGTTAGAAAGCTCTGACTCCTTCCATAATCGTCTCCTCTGTGAACGGCAGCTTTGTCTGGTTGCCTATTAATAGCGTAAAGGGGATAAAGTTATAAATGTAATTCCGTTAAACCCAAACCCACGATCCAGTCCGAGGATTAAATTAGAGCAGTAAGTATTCTACACCATCCTAAAAACCTGACTAGATTTATCAAAAGTAAAAAACACACTTCGGCTAATCAACGCTAAGTCCCGACAGGTTTCCGCCAAACGGCTCCAAATAAATCGACACCATTGCTAAGTGCACAGCTCTCTCGCTCCTAAATGGATTTATTAAAAGGTTATGGGCTAAGTAATGCATGATTACAATGTGCCTTCCTTTTCAAAAACATCTTTTCATGTATTTTTCCTGCACGTACGCAGGCTATTGTGGGGAAATGCAGTGATTTCGACGGAGGCTTTTTACGCCCTCCTTCTGATCCATCTAGCGCCGGGCTGATGAAAGATGACGAGCCTTTCTCCCTCCCCACACCACCACCACCACCACCAGCACCAGCTCCACCACCACCCCATCGTCCATCGCACACCGTTGCCATTTCATTAAAGCCAACAAAAGCATTCAGAGGGGCTTTTAGATACAGATGTGACTAAATTTTGTCTCACCTCCACCTTTTCTCCCATTGTGCGAGAGGAAAAAAGCACGAACTTGTTCATCCAGCAGACGAATGATTAAAGGAGCTGGGCTTTTTTTTGCGTGTTTACAAAGAAGAGTAGAGAATCCGGTTAATGCAGCATTAAAAAGGAGAGATGAGGAGAGAATGAGGGGAAGAGAGCGGGCGCTCAGGGGAAGAATAGACGCCCCTCCATCCTCTATTAGACGCATCAAACTTGTTAAAGCCTTCGCAGGACAAGAGGCAGCAAATCAGTGTGTGAAATGAAGCCACTCTGCCAATTACTGCACTGAATGAGGCCCAGTGTTCAGCGCTATTGTGTTCCTCCCCACCAGCCTGTCTCACTCTCACACTGTCTCACTCTCACACTGTCTCTCTGGATTTCTCTCAGTGTCTCGTTCACTTCTTCTCCCTCTACATGTCGTCCCAGACGTCTCCATACGTTGAGAAAACAAACACTTTTCCCCAAAATGTAACTTTTTTTTACAAATTCTACACAACCTGCTCTACATGATTGTTGTTTCATTGTAAACACACACACACACACACACACACACACACATAGTCACTACCTCATGACACCGTCTCAGATGTATGAGATGTTTATTTCCTCGTGTATAGACACCCTGATGTACCTGTCGCTCTCACTTTATCAGTCTGTCTCTATATATCTATCTATCTTTTACTATAAATCTGTCTGTCAGTAATTCTTTATCTGTCTCTGTCTTTATCACTTCTGTCTGTATCACACTTTGTCTTAATTTCTCTCTCTCCTTATCTGTCGCTCTATCTTTCTCTGTCTGTCTGTATATCTGTCTGTCTGTGTCTCACTTTATCTCTCTCTTTATCTGTGTCTGTCTTCTCTGTCTCTCTCTCTCTCTCGCTCTCTCTCTCGCTCTCTCTCTTTCACTTTCTGTCTTTCTTACTCTCCTCTCTGTCTGTTTCCCTCTATCTGTCTCCATAAGTCTCTCTCACTTTTTCAGTCTCTGTCTTTATCTTTCTTCATCTCTCTCACTCTATCTCTGTCTGTCTCTCTCTGTTTCCATCTTTATTTCTCTATTTGTCCAATTTGCTCTGTCTGATTTATGTCCAAGTTTATCCATTTCTCTTTATGCCAGTCTTTTTCTGTCTATCTTTCCTTCCCTCTTGCCTCATTGCCCCTCTCTCATCCCTATCATTTCTAAACTGCCTTTCCACCTGTCTCTCTTCCCACCTGTCTCTCTTCCCACCTGTCTCTCTTTCCACCTGTCTCTCTTCCCACCTGTCTCTCTTTCCACCTGTCTCTCTTCCCACCTGTCTCTCTTCCCCAGCCTATCCCTCTGTCTATCCCTCTGCCTATCCCTCTCTCACACACGTATCTGTATCTGTCTGTATCTCCACCTCCACTCTATCGCTCTGTCTTGTTGTCTTTCTCTTCACCTGTCTCTTAATCTATCTTATTGTTTCTTTTCTCCCTCAACCTTCTCTCTCTTGTCTCACTGTCTTTCCTTTTATCTTTTTCCTTTTTTATCTCACGTTATGTTTCTCTATCGGTCTTCCAATATATCTCTCTCTCTCACTCTCTTTCTCTCTCACTCACTGACTCACTCACTCACTGAATCGCCCTCCCTTTGTTTTACTTTACACCATTTATCTCTCTCATTATCTATTTCCCTGTCTCTCTTTTCCTCCATCTTTCCATCTTATACATATAACCTCTCTCTCTCTCTCTCTCTCTCTCTCTCTCTCTCTCTCTTTCTGTCTCTCTCTCTCTCTCTCTCTCTCTTTCTGTCTCTCTCTCTCTCTCACACACACGCACACACACATACACGCACACACACACACTTCTCTTTCTCTTTATCTCTCTCTTTCTCGTTCTCTCTCTCTCTCTCTCTCTCTCTCTCTCTCTCTTTCTGTCTCTCTCTCACACACACACACACACATCTCTTTCTCTTTATCTCTCTCTCTCTCTCTCTCTCTCTCTCTCTTGAGTGCAGTGCATTATGGATCAGAAGAGGCCTCGTTTATGAAGCTCATTTCATGGCCGTTGTTGAAAGCCTCTTTCACAGCTCTATTCAGCATCGCCACCTCCTCCTCCTCCTCCTCCTCCTCTTCTTCCTCCCCCCAGCGCCTCACAGTGAGACTCACTCTTCACGCTCGACTATTTTTCACCGCTCTTTATTTGCCATTTCATTTTTGCGCTCACATCCTGCTCATTGTGGCTCACACAGAGTGAGTCGTTAATTGAGGCAGCGGGTCACGAAGCGATCTCTAGGCCTGGTAAACAGGTCAAGTACAGTCACAGAGAGACTTAACCATGGAGTTTTATTATCCCAAGCTTCATATTCTTCATCTGAACACAAAAAAAACAGTCAGTGTAAAACTACATATCGGTTCAATATGGCTGAACCAAACCTAGCATTTAATGCTAAATATAATTATAGTGTGTAAGGCTTTTCTTTTATTAGTCATTTATCAACATATTTGAGATAAATTATTACTTTAGAGTTTAGTCAGATACAATTGTGTGTTAAGTGTTTACATGAAGATTCTTCATAAATCTTCTGCTTTTACAGTTTTTACAACTTTAAAATAAACAAAAAAAATGCAGCAGCACTGACAGAGATGTAATCTGAGTTAGTATTCAATGCTAAGTGCTAATCTTAACGTTCAATGCTAAGTGTAACTACAATGTACGTTTAATTATATGGAAGCCTCTGTAAATGTTTCCACACTCACCATACTCGTATACTGCCCAGTGTGCTAGCTAGGTTAGCTATTAGCTTTATTCTACGTTAAGCTATTGTGTACATTTTATTTACTCACTTTAGTCATGTACAAAAGATAAATGTTGATTTTATGAGTTGCTTTGTTCTCATTTCCACAGTCTCTGTATATATTTGTCATTTGTAATATTTGTACATTTTTATAACTTTAAAAATCACTTCAAATTTTCCGAAAGCACTGATTAGCATTTGAATTTCAGTTATAACACGTGGATCTAAATTTAATTACAGAGTCATTTTATTTACTCACTAATTACCTGAATTTATAATTAACCAGCACTTTCGAGGTAAATGATATTCTGAGTTGCTTTATTCACATTTTCACCGTCACTGCACGTATGAATGTATTTACAATTTTTAATCCATTTAAAAACACAGTGTTATGCAATAATGTGCAATTATCTGTCTCTTATATTAACATGGAAAGACCTTCTCTTGTGGGATCCGTAACATTTTTAGAGGAACTTCACTGAAGCATTGTTTTGTGACTTAACAGTTGATGCTAAGGTTAATTACAGTATAATTGTAAGTGTACTGAGGTGTTGATATGTTCATATCTCTGATATCTCTGATGATGGTATCATTGTATTTTTATACAATCTTTCTGAATGGAATATTTAAAACAGTAGCTAGATGCTAGCTAGATTAACTATTAACTGTTAATTGTAGTCTAGACTAAGCAGCATTTTAGTTAGTTTTGAGTTGAAATTGAGATTTTTTAATTCACCAACATGTCAGAGGGAAATATTGATATTCTAGGAAAATTCTGTACAGAATAGATTTAATAGCTAGAAGCTTGATAGCTAAATCATTAACCTTAGTTATGTTAATGTTGCATTCAATGTGTATACTTTACAGTTGCCTAGCAGCAGTTTTCTCACAATTTCAACCCGAAAAATCTATAACTGTCTGTCCCAGTAAAGGGGTGTGGCCTCTGGTCCCATATACAGGGCTCTCAAGTGTTTCTGTGCATTGTTAATATTATTTTAGCATTGAGCTGAATTATGAAGATGTTGAGTCAAGTGTGACACGAGGTAAAGCACTAAATTGTCTATATATGTGACTAAAAATATCTCCAGTTAAACCTGATGATAAATCATAACTGTGGTGTTCAGACAGGTCTTTTCCAAAGCAGACCATTTACCAAAACAACTCGAGAGCAGGCAGCATCCATCTTTACAGCAGCTTCATTAACCACGCATAATGTTTCACAATGTGGCACACGTCAGACGATTGCCAAGTATGAAGATCGATAAATAAAAAGCACGCTGCGCTTCCGGCAAACACATACTGGAGGCTGTCACACACACACACACACACACACACACACACACACACACACGGCCCGATAAATGGATCAGCCCAAGGCCAAAAGGCTCAATAATAACACAGAGAGAGCTGGGTAATGAGTTATGGTCGCTCGCTCACTCGCTGGCCGGCTCGCTGGCTGGCTCGCTGGCTGGCTCGCTGTATGAACCAGACTTCAGAGTGTTTGACATTCAGAATGAATGAACTGTGTGTAAACATGATGGACTCCAGAAACACACAAATTTAAAACGCATCTACGCTCAGATCACTGACTCATTCTCTTGTAGGATCTAGTTGTTCTTCTTTCTTATAATAAACCATAAAGGTTGTTTCATTTTTTTAAGGTTTTATTCTTAAATGCGTGTGATACCCTGTACAGGTTACTGCTGAGATTTTGTCTTACATAAGACGACTATCAGGTTGGTGTTGGTACAGATTGGAACTGAAATTAGGCTTTTATTTCACAACTCCATGAAAATTATCTGCATGTAAAAAATGAAATGTAAACCTGTTCCTGGAAAACAAACCACATCATGAAGAACGAGGAACTAAATGAACACGTTCTGGAAAGTATTAATGACTATTTTGCCTACAGAGTCATACCAATTTTTGAACACCGTTAATATATAATGTAAAGATTATACAGTTGCCTCTCCTGCCTGGAGTAAACTGTCCACTAAACATCAGTGAGCAGGTCAAGAGAAGATTAATCAGAGAAGCAACCATGAGGCCATGAGACTCAGTAGGAAAAGGTTCTCTGGGCCGATGAGAGCAAAAGGCACAAACTTAGTGAAAATCCTTCTTATTACTATGAGAAATCTTCCCCACTGTGAACCGTGGTGCTGGTAGCGTCATGCAGAGTTTGTTGTAGACAGGAAGGTGTCACGTTGTTAGAGGAAAATAATTAAAGTTAGAGGTTTATTTATTGATTACAGGTTATTATAAAAGTGGTGAAGCTGTGTTTCTGCTGAGGCTTGGTGTTGTGAGCAGAGCCATACACATGTACGTCACATCACCACCTTCACAAAGACGTGAGTATTGCTGGAAGGTATTCAGCCCTGCACTGTCACTTTAGACCCATGAGATCATTCTGGCTTTCTTCAGCTCTGACAAAAGCAACTCCAACATTTTTTTTGCTGAACTGGTCCATGAGATCATTTGTGTCCTGACCTGAGAAAGAATTCAGATTGTTGCTTTAAGATATCAGAGTGGGAGAAATGACGAGGGTTAAACATTTCACACTCCACTCTGACAGGTTGGTCTTGTATAGCTGACTAAAGCTTCCTTTCTCTTTATGTCCTCTAAATGTCTTTCTTTGGGACATGGGCTTTATAACTTTATTTAACCTCTTATGTCTGAGTGCGTTTGTGTGCTTGTGTGCGTGTTTGTGTGTGTGTGTGTGTGTGTGTGTGTGTGTGTGTGCGTGTGTGTGTGTGTGCGTGTGTGTGTATGTGTGTGTGTGTGAGATGTAACAGTACTGTAGTAATGTGTTTGTGTGTGTGTGTGTGTGTGTGCTGCGTGTGTGTGTGTTTGTGTGTGTGTGAGATGTAACAATACTGTAGTAACGTGTGTGTGCGTGTGTGTGAGATGTAACAGTACTGTAGTAATGTGTGTGTGTGTGTGTGCTGCATGTGTGTGTGTTTGTGTGTGTGTGTGTGAGATGTAACAGTACTGTAGTAACGCGCGTGTGTGTGTGTGTGTGTGTGTGTGTGTGAGTGTGAGATGTAACAGTACTGTAGTAACGTGTGTGTGTGTGTGTGAGAGAGATGCAACAGTACTGTAGTAACTGTGTGTGTGTGTGTGTGTTAGATGTAACAGTACTGTAGTAACGTGTGTGTGTATGTGAGAGATGTAACAGTACTGTTTGTGTGTATGTGTGTGTGTGTGTGTGTGTGTGTGTGTGTGATGTAGTGGTGCTGCAGTAACACGTGTGTGTGATGTAGTGGTGCTGCAGTGACACGTGTGTGTGATGTAGTGGTGCAGCAGTAACACGTGTGTGATGTAGTTACACTTGTGTGTGTGTGATGTAGTGGTGCTGCAGTAACACGTGTGTGATGTAGTTACACTTGTGTGTGTGTGATGTAGTGGTGCTGCAGTAACACGTGTGTGTGATGTAGTTACACTTGTGAGTGTGTGATGTAGAGGTGCAGCAGTAACACACGTGTGTGATGTAGTAACACTTGTGTGTGTGTGATGTAGTGGTGCTGCAGTAACACGTGTGTGTGATGTAGTAACACTTGTGTGTGTGTGATGTAGTGGTGCTGCAGTAACACGTGTGTGTGATGTAGTAACACTTGTGTGTGTGTGATGTAGTGGTGCTGCAGTAACACGTGTGTGTGATGTAGTTACACTTGTGAGTGTGTGATGTAGAGGTGCAGCAGTAACACGCATGTGTGATGTAGTAACACTTGTGTGTGTGTGATGTAGTGGTGCTGCAGTAACACATGTGTGTGATGTAGTAACACTTGTGTGTGTGTGATGTAGTGGTGCTGCAGTAACACGTGTGTGTGATGTAGTTACACTTGTGAGTGTGTGATGTAGAGGTGCAGCAGTAACACGCATGTGTGATGTAGTAACACTTGTGTGTGTGTGATGTAGTGGTGCTGCAGTAACACGTGTGTGTGATGTAGTAACACTTGTGTGTGTGTGATGTAGTGGTGCTGCAGTAACACGTGTGTGTGATGTAGTTACACTTGTGAGCACTGCTTGGAGGGGATTTACCAATAACAGGCTCCTAATGTGGTACGTAACTGATACAAAGCCTCAGTTCTTTCTAGCCCGCAGTCACCAAACTACGCAACCTGAGCCTCAGAGACGAGTAGCACTGCTTTAGATTAGTTCTGCTAAGCTAACCATGACAGCTAATTGCAGGAAGGAACGAGCAACAACCCTTTGCCCTGTGGTCATGAACCCATTGAATTAACACCGGAGCAGTTTTGCAGCCGTGGACCGGGGCACAAAAAGCAGCTTGTCCTAAAAAGGGTTGCAATCTGAGTACAGTTTAAAGGAGGCTAACAAACGAATGTTTTACCAAATCCCCCTCAATCCACCCCACCCCCCTCCCAACGGGCCCCCACCCACCCCTCTGTGTGTCGTGACATCGGATGACAGCGCATAGAAACCAGCTGCCATTCACCGACTCGGCCTGAATCGTCAGAACAATGCACAGTTATAGGGTTTTCAATCTGAATTAGTCTTCTGAAGCGCTGCAGAAACGCCCGCCGGTGTTTCTCAGGTGTTCCTCACAAGTGTTTCCCAGAGGAACCGGAGCATCAGGTGAACTCCGCACAACACAAGCACAATCCTGTGGTTTTTTGGCCTCTTTAAAAGCAATCATGGACAATTTGAGATGTTAAACGTTTTCTTGCGTAAATCGAAGATTAAAATCGGCTCTTTCTGCACTTCACTCCTCACGTGTACGAGCGGTTAACAGATCAGTTCAGGAGTCACGCCGTGTTTCCATTCCGATAAACTTTCCTGAAATTTATCTCGACAATATCATCTTCACCAGAAGCTGATCTACTTCCATCCATTCTGTTCTTTTGTCCTTTGATCTGTTTATTTTTCTCCTCT
>NC_083461.1:2535570-2548070 GCF_030014155.1 Tachysurus vachellii
CTGATACTGTGTGTGTACGTGTGTGGTTGGGTTTGTGTGTGTGGTGTGTGTGTGTGGTGTGTGTGATGAGATAAAACTCGTCAGTCTTTTCCTTGTCAGATAAATGACCTTTATAAATAAGATGAATCAGCAGTGGTCACTACCACAGGCTCCGCCCACAGGTCCAGATATTTATTATATAAAGGTAATATTTCACTGTAAAATGTTTCCCAGTTGTGATGGAGTTAAAATTTGAGATTTGACTCTTTCAAGGTTTTTCATCAGTCGCACGTCTACAAATTATAAAGAAAACACAAACAACTGAGACACTGATATAACTGAGATCATCTCAAACTCTTCTGTAAACCAGAAAGGTGTAACTTTACCTTCACTGATAGGTGAGGTAGTCAGGACTTTGTTTGTGTGTGAGTGTGAGTGAGTGAGAGAGAGACAGAGAGAGTGAGAGAAAGACAGAGACACAGTGATTTTATATATGATTTTATATATATAGATATAGATAGAGAGAGAGAGAGAGAGAGAGAGAGAGGAAAAGAGATAGATACTGTGTGTGTAATATATATATATATATATATACACACATATACACACACACACATACACACACACACACACACGATCCAGAACATGAAGTGTAACTACAAATGGATAAAAAAGTGACAAAAGCTATAACTTCTAAAATCATTTCAGATCAGACCAAACTGGACGTGTTATTAATAACGTAGCGACTGGACCGTGTTATTAATAACGGCGGAGGCAGCAGTCGCTTCTCTAAAGTTTCCTGCAGGCACTTTAGGGTACTAATGAAATGCTGCCGCTACGTCGTTAGCATTAGCGCTGCAGGCCGCGTGTCTGCCCTCTCTGATATAAAGCAGGAGACTTAAACTGGTCTTTCTGCCAAATGAACTGCAATCTGCATCGGCGAGACAGGCAGGGAAACTCAGTTAGGAATTCTGGGTAATCAGGTTTCAGACTGGAGCAGAGCTGCGGAGTTTCTGTCTCTATGAACACAGTAATGTCTGAGATTATTCCGTCTGATCCACACACACACACACACACACACACACACAGACACACACACACAGACACACACACACACACAGACACACACACAGACACACACACACAGACACACACACACACAGACACACACACACACAGACACACACACAGACACACACACAGACACACACACACAGACACCCCTTTATGGGTGGTGTGTATGGGTAGTTCTGCTCCTGATGGAGCTCCTGAATAAAGTCTGATTAAATCCTGAACAAATCTTTGCCCCATTTCCTCCACTTTAAGACTCAGCTTTTATTTCCGCTCGTCTTCCCAAAACAAGGCGACATTTTGGTCCCTTTTTCACCTGCTGAAGTGCTGAAAAAGTCTAAAATATTGTACAATACTGTGATACATTTAAACTTTAACCTTGAAGGTAAGAGATTAGTTTTTAAAGGAGAAGATGATGATGAACCTGCTGCAATAAACGAGCACAGAAAAAAAAAACAAAAAAAACAGGTTCTCTTTTGTGAGCGTCTGTCAGTCATCGGCGTTACGGAGAGATAAGGATCTGCCCCACAGCTGCACGTGTGTCCTGGTGGTAATGCTGCTGCTCAGATGTCTCTAGTCTCGGTCACGTCTTAAACACACAGTCCAACACGTTCATTAATAGTCTCTGTTTTATATATCAGTTTTATAAGACGACGACACCTTTAAACTATCAGAGACAAATTTATTTTATTAAACAGAAATAAACAAAAATAAACAAAAAATCTTTCAGCGTTTAGAGAGAAATGTAGAACGAAAGAGACGAAAAATTGCCTGTTTTATTACGAACGAAGACGAGGAGAAGGAAAAGTGTAGAAAAGCAAAAGGAGATAAAAAACAGAACAACACACATATGAACAAACTGGATACCAGCAGGAGTTTCAGGGAAAACTGTTCAGTCCTGAACACGAGTGTGAACACAGCCTCAGGTCGACCTGGTAACAACAACAACACAACAGTGTTCTTAATAAATACACACATTCACCTTTACATCTGCCTTCAACTCTGTACACAGGATCTAAAGCAGAAATGTGCACGAGCTTTAGCATGCAAACAAAATAGCACTAATGAAGGTGGGGTCTCCGATGTTACTACACAAAACACGGTTGTAGCTGCGTCTCTACATTACTACGATAGAAAAGAGGTGTTATTTGTGTAGTAACAGCGTTTAGCTCAGGAGTTATTGACTCAGGAAACTCCAATCTGTGAATATGTGACCAACTTCCTGCTCCTTCAGTTCTCTCCAGCGCTGGAAAGCTGATCCTATATTAACACGTCCTACTTCTTACCTTATCGTAAGTCTTTCTTCTCTTTCTTTCTTTGTTTTTATCCTCCATGTCAATGTTAAAACCGCTTTCTGCTAATGTCACACATGCGCACTGAACACTCTCTCCGCCCATATTGACAAGACACGCCCCTTTCTGCTCATTGGCTACACATTTGTTTTGATTTTGTTTTGTCGTTCCGACCCAGTTTTCTGAAGCATTTCTCAAACAACGGAGACCTCACCTTTAAATGTTCTCAAAGTACCATCGCTTAAGTCTTTGAGAGATTTTCTTCACTTTTTTCTAGTCCAAGTCTCTATCAGGAACGTTTATAGTTCCATAAGTACCAAAAACATTTTTTTTTCTTAATGTTTGTGTTTGTGAGAGTGAGGGAGAGAGAAAGAGAAAGCTTACTTTGGCTTAGTCTCTGCGTCAGTGACCTGGCGGATGAAGACGGCGTCGGCCGGGTGTGAGATGTCACCCATCTCCTGCATGTAGGAGGAGGCGATGGCCAGCAGAGAGCCGTCACAGCTGAAGGCCAGAGAGGCGATGCTGGTGGGGTAACGGTGGAACTGACACAGGCGCTTCTTGTTGAATGGGTCCCAGATGTTCACGAAGCCATCTGAGCCACCTGTAGGGGGGGAGTCACGGTCACTTACACACACGTTTTAACAGACAGAGACAAGGACACCCCCAGACACAGACACCCCCACAGAGACACAGATACCCCAAGACCCCCCGACCGACACACACCCACCCACACCCACCCACTAAAGATGTTACCTGTAGCGAAGGTATTGTGGATGCTGTGGAAGGAGATGGCGTTGACAGGATACACCTGCTCGATACCATTCTCCTTCAGACGGTGGCATTTGAAGGCATATTTCTTCTTCTGCACCTCCAGACTTGGGTCCAGGTACTCCACAGCAACACGGCCCTCGATGGAGCTCAGCACGTAGCCCTGCAACACACACACACACACTAACACTCAGACTGCAGTACAGTAGTACTAATGATTTCCTGTTGCACTCAGACGGTACACTGAGCTCTATACAGTTTCTACAGTATGTATACGTATTCTGAGCGATGGAAACAAGTCCACAGATCATGTTAAGGTGTATTTCATTTACTTCTCAGAATTGGGTTCATATAAATTATAGATGTGTTTATTTGTTCAGGAAGGCCATC
Source organism: Tachysurus vachellii (assembly GCF_030014155.1). Classification (NCBI taxonomy): domain Eukaryota; kingdom Metazoa; phylum Chordata; class Actinopteri; order Siluriformes; family Bagridae; genus Tachysurus; species Tachysurus vachellii. Next base: position 2,539,071 of record NC_083461.1, read on the forward strand.
GGTCTATACGAGTGAATGTGATGTAAATTAGACAAAGTTAGACGCAGTACAGTTCACACGACCATCTAACAATCTGCAGGTCAGGTTTCAACAGCTTCTTCATTTTTAATTGCTTCCTCACATAAAAGCATCTCGTGGATCTTGTGCATCTGGTAAAAATGTTACTTCCTTATAAATCTTAAACGTTTAACCACTTATTTCTGACGTATAGCTGGAACAATACTTTCTGAACCCTCTGTATATAAATCCGTGTTTGGTATCAACTGATCTGCAGGTAAACACTCGCAGCTCTGACCTGTTTGTTTGGAAACGCTCGTATGCAGCGTGTCTGATACTTCAGGCTGGATTCTCGTCTCTGCTGGACGTATCCCATGTTCCTCAGGTCCCACACCAGCACTCTGCGTCCCGCTGTACCCACGATCAGACGATCCCCAGCCACAGATAGCGTGTACACCTGAAACACGCAGTGACGTGAGCAGAGCTAAAGGTGACACGAAAGCACACAGAACATATGAACATGTTGACATGAGAACGCTCGCTACCTTCTCAGGCTGGGTGAAAGTCCCGGCGTTGCAGGGGGTGCGAGGATCCCACAGCCTCACGCTCATGTCCCAACTGCCCGTTACCATGACGTTCACCTCTGGACAATACTCTACGCAGCGAATAGGAGCGTCGTGCGTTCCGACGATCGTGTCTGCAGAGCGGGAATAACTCGGTGATACACACACACACACCTCATACAGAGTGACTATACACCATGTCTCAGACACCGACAGCTTAACTTAGCTAGGTTCATAAAAATCTGGCGGTGAAGATTGCAACCCATAAAAGCGAAAACGGTTTCGGTCGTCATGGCAACACCACCGCTAACGACTGGCATGAAGAAACACTGGTCACATTTAAACCTAAAAAACGTGCTTATAAATAACAAAGAAATTGTCCAAAGACGTACAACTGTTCTGGTTTCAGGGGTGATGGCATTAATACGTACCTTGGTCTGTGTTCAAATCGTGCATTTTGAGCTGGCAGTCGAGTCCACCGCTCCACGCGTGAGTCGGATCCTGAAATAAAACACGCCAATTTATCACGCGCATGTATTTTTTCTTTCGGCATCGTACCATCTCCTGAGAAAAGCAGATTTCTTACATAGTACGCGCAGTCGAGGACCGGACCCGTATGCTGGTACTTCATCCTCAAGGAATTTCCACCAACATCGTAAAGACGGACAGAGGAGTCCCAGGAGGAGACCAAGAGGAACTGAGTGGTGTTGGGGCTGAACTTCACAGCTGAGATGCTGTCGTCAGGTCCCTGGTTCAGTTTGAACTCGTTTGAACCCGTCATCTAAACCAGAGGAGGAGAGGAACGTGATCGAACACTAAATCACCAGAAAAGACCTTGTAGTCACAGTATAGGACCGTGTTAGTCATTTTTATCCTTTCAAAATGACTCCAGAGCATTCGTCATCATCGCCTGCACACGCCTTCATTAAGACAACAACATGGTGTGTTTTCAGAGTTACAGCGTACATGCTTGATTAAAGGTTAACCAACAGTAGCGCCGATAGCCACAGAGCCACAGGATCATCTCCGGGGGAGATCAGACACATCTGACCAGTACATAATGACATGTTGTTCCTCTGCAATGTAAAAATCCCTCCAAACATTTATTCTCGGTTGGTAAAGGGAACTGCATTCAGCCAAGAACACACTAAGGTACAGTAAAATGTTTACACAACACTAAGGGAGGGGATCCATTTCATCTGGATCATTAGAGGAGTACAGGACAATATATATATTTATCTGTTTAATCTCATAACTGAGATTAAACAGACAAAAGAGAAACCATTTTTTCTCCTATTTATACTGACAGAGTGGCGTCTATAAACAAATCTGAAACATTTATTTTGTATTAAAGGTGGGGTCTCCGTTGTTTGAGAAATGCTTCAGAAAACTGAGTCGAGACGACAAACTAAACAAAAATCAAAACAAACGTGTAGCCAATGAGCAGAAAGGGGCGTGTCTTGTCAATATGGGCGGAGAGAGTGTTCAGTGCGCATGTGTGACATTAGCAGAAAGCGGTTTTAACATTGACATGGAGGATAAAAACAAAGAAAGAAAGAGAAGAAAGACTTACGATAAGGTAAGAAGTAGGACGTGTTAATATAGGATCAGCTTTCCAGCGCTGGAGAGAACTGAAGGAGCAGGAAGTTGGTCACATATTCACAGATTGGAGTTTCCTGAGTCAATAACTCCTGAGCTAAACACTGTTACTACACAAATAACACCTCTTTTCTATCGTAGTAATGTAGAGACGCAGCTACAACCGTGTTTTGTGTAGTAACAGTGTTTAGCTCAGGAGTTATTGACTCGGGAAACTCCAATCTGTGAATATGTGACCAACTTTACTTAAGACGCCGAGGCGCTTTTTTCCTTCTCGATAGGTGAGTAACGTTGGTTTTGTTTTGTTACACAGAACTAATATATGCCTTTGTCCTTTACATGATTATGTTTGTGTGTCATTTTTGCTTGTTTGTTTATCTACAATCGTATTGTTCTTCACTTCAACTATGATAATGACACATTTCTTTCCATTAGTTGCCTGGGTTACGTATGTATGTGTGGGCGGAGCTATCGATACAGGGGTGGGGCCCATTTGGCTTAGGGGCGTGTTTGTTTTGGTGATTTTATATGTCAACATTGGCTTTAAAACAACGGAGACCCCACCTTTAAGGGCCAGTTTAACAACTATACTGCAAAACAAAGCATAAACATGTCAAGTGTTGTTTAATTACAGTCTTTAACAGAACTTTCTCGTCTTTATACATCTTAGTTTCTGTACGAAGCTGTAACGGATTATGTAATAAATCAAACTGTAATGTGTATAAAATATGGAGCAGATTAAAGATTATATAGATTATAAAGATTGTATACGTTAAAAAAAGTCCCCGAACACAGAGATCTGCTTGTTTGTATAAGATTTCTATAAGTATGATTTATTTTATACACATTATAGTGAATATAGCTAGGCTAGCCGAGTTAGCTGTCGGCTAGCTGAGTTAGCTTTGTCAGTTAGCTGAAGTAGACAGCAGTGCACATTACTATTATTATTATTATTATTATTATTATCGTCTCAACCCGTAATAAATAAAGTAATAAAAGTATTACCAAAAGCATTAATCCAAAGCTTTAGCCAGTAGCTAGTAATAACAGCTAGCTAGTCATGCTAAACTCATCAGGCTAAAAACAACTGGTAAATAAACCACAACATCACTAAATAAACACCAGACCGTCTCAGTGCACATTACAGGAATCAGTTACTCACCGTTTACTTTCGGAACAGTAAAATGTTTATGTAAAATAAGGAAGAATCAGTAACAAAGCTAAGCTAAGCTAAGCTAACGCTCCGGCGGCTAACTGTACTGACACTGACTGCTAAGCTCCACACTCACGCGGCAGAAACCAGGGCGCGTCCTGATTGGTCAATTTGTAAAATTTTGAATATAGCCGCGGCACTTTTGATTGGTTAAAAATATACTACTTCCTATTACGTCTAAAGACATGTAGAAACAACTAGTAGTGTGGAATTTTAAATAAAAACTATTAATTAATTACGCCATCTTGTATATAATCTGCTATATAATAATAAAAAATAGAAAATAAAATATTTTTTCAATATATTTGAAAAACATACATACACTGCTGTTTGTAATAAATTCATACACCATTTATGTCACATGGTAAGAATAACACACACAACAGACACACACAACACACACACAAACACAACACACACGCACACAAACACACACACAACACACGCAAACACACACACGCACACACAACACAAACACACACAACACACGCACACACAACACAAACACACACACAACACACGCACACACAACACAAACACACGCACACACAACACAAACACACGCACACACAACACAAACACACGCACACACAACACAAACACACACACACGCACACACAACACAAACACACGCACACACAACACAAACACACACAACACACGCACACACAACACAAACACACACACAACACACGCACACACAACACAAACACACACACACGCACACACAACACAAACACACGCACACACAACACAAACACAGAGAATACTGATACTTGATAAAGGAGATTTATTTACAGTTTAGTAATGAAACAAATACAAACAAGCATTTAAAGCTGTATTTTCTTTTCTATAATAATAACAACAATAATAATAATATAAGAAAGTGGTATGAGTTAAAATAAAATATAGTACAATGGCTGTGTCTCAGATCACGTAGAATCTGGAAGGCTAAGTGCTAATGTAGTACTGTAAGTGCTAATCTAAATGGTCAGTATATAGAAACACTGAAGGATAAAATAAAGCACATAAAAACTAAGAAAGGTCTTTACTGCACTAGCTCTGTTTGTGTGTCATGTGTACGTGATCAGAGACACAGCTGAGTTCGAGTAGAGAGAATAAATAAAAGGAGCTGAAATGTATTTATGCTAGTAATACAGACCATATTTCGCTTTATACAGTTAATTTCCTTGTTTAATCTAAAGAGCCATGGAGTTAAGGTCATCCTGGAGAGAGAACACGATGCTGACGTCACGTCCGGTTGTGTTTTCACCATTCTTGTATATAATTATAGAAGTATTAGATGTATCAGTGATACCGGTTGACTTGAACATTAAGGTTATGGTAACAATAGCTGAACAAAAACAGACCAGCTGTCTGTAGATTACATTCTGTCAACATTTCAGGTTTCAGCTCTGTATGATCCTGTATGAGATTTCAAAATTTCCAGTTGTTTAAATAAAACATAAACCTGATTTATGTGTAAACTGAGCTATTAAACCTACATCTCTTACACAGTTTGTGTAGATATTTCCTCATTCCATCCTGGATACATAACTGCAGGAAATATTATTACTGTTATAATAATAACCAGAGTGACGTCCGATAAAAGTAACACAACTGAACAACTATCAGGTAAAGCTTAGCTTTAGGGACAGGGCCGGAGTATCGACCTTTTCCTTTGGTAAACAAACTTCAAGCACATCACACTCATCTCATCTGACTGATGCTGTTCACCCCATGGATCGGAGTGAACGGGTGGAGAGTGAGATGCCTCTCAAACTTTTTAGAAATTGAATACAGAGACAGAAAAGAGCCATTATTAGGAACATAGTTAAAGATTGGATTGCTTTTATAAGTAAAGCTGTTAAGTTATATTCTAGATTTTGTGTCTATTTTTCCATTATGTCTGTCTGCAGATCTGAGACCAGAGAAGGTGTGTCACTGAGTCCATGTAGTGGGCGTGTTTTAGACCATTGTAGATGAAAGTGTATGTGGGCGTGTCTTTTCTGTGTCCCTTTGAGTTCATACATGCGCATAAAGACACGCCCCCATTGTCTGATTCTAACACACCCATCTGTCCCACACAGACACGCCCATTTCATTCAAACGTGTCCCAATTAAACCCATGTCAATCATGCCGATTTGTACTAATCAAAGACACGCCCATCGATCCCTCTTACAGACACGCCCACTGATCCCTCTCACAGACACGCCCACTGATCCCTCTCACAGACACACACACTGATCCCTTTTACAGACACGCCCACTGATCCCTCTCTCAGACACACCCACTGATCCCTCTTACAGACAAGCCCACTGATCCATCACAAAGACACACCCACTGATCCCTCTCACAGACACGCCCTCTTCACCAGCGCATCCATCAGCACTTCCACCTCAGCAGTCAATGTTACTGTAAAGACTGTAGAGAGGAAATGCCGGAACATTACTTCCGGGATAATACATGGGAAAAGCAGCAGATCTCGGCATTGGAACGCCAAATCCGGCCAGTGGCATTCCGACTAGAGTCCGGGCCGCAGAGGGAACCGCGTGAGCCATGTGTGCGGCCTCTAGCTCTGCAGCCAGCTGCCGTTTCCACTTGTTCCTCCGGTTCTGGAACCAGGTCTTGACCTGCGTCTCACTCAGGTGCAGGCTGGAGGCCAGACACGCGCGCTCGGCGCTGCTCAGGTACCGCTTAGCGTCGAACGCTGACTCCAGCTGGAACACCTGGCTGCGCGAGAACACCGTGCGCGTCTTCTTCTTCGCCATGTCTCCACTGCTGGATTTGTCATCAGTGCTGCTGTCAGTGCGCTTCTCACTGCATGGACTCGGTGTTCTCTGCTCATCTTTCTTACTCTTCAGCGTGTGTTCATTCCCTTCTGACGAGGGTTTGTTTCCTGGGGCATCTAGAAGACATGATATGGAAAATAAATCATTCCTAAATATTTTGCATACACAACACCACCAGGGGGCGTTCAGAGAAATTTCAGCCCCATGACCTGTACGTTTAGAGTGATTTACATCTTTAAACTAAAGTGTAATATTTTCACATTTATTACTTTTACACTACAAAGAGCCACAAAACAACATTTTCTCAATTTTATTTTAATTAGATATCACACTTTTTTTGTCTTGATGTTACAAAGTAGAATTCAGTGTGTGTGGTGAGAGACAGTTGTCCCACTCAGACTGTGGAAATCAAATAATTAAACTACTTAACCGAGAGAACCATTTCACTACAGAGCTAAGAAAATGCTAGAAAGCCACACCCACATAGAACAAGAAAAGCAGTTGGTACACGCCCACAAGAGGCTAACTATGAGCTTGTGTTGTGCTCATGAAAACTTAGAGTTCCTCTCGAAGGTAAAGCTACATGGACTCTGGACATTTGATTGACAGGATGTTGATACTGAAACTTTCTACCAGCTTTGACTGTTCCAGTCTGTTTCCTCCAGCTGTTTAGATTTCATCAATACAATGTAATTAGAACAATCTCACTAGGAACAAGTCCAGTTAACGTGACTCTAAAACAGGTTGTTCAATTACATTAGTTTGTCTAATTACTATCATTGTATCTATAAACTCAGTCTGCTGGGGTGGATGATGATTTGGGGATTCAGTGTAGCTAAATATTTATTTCACACCTTTGGGTTCTTTTGACTGATAATATTTTTTAAAACAAAGTCAGCACTGATTTATTTATTCATATTTTTCTGCTGCCAAAAAAGCTAAACGTTTATGACTGGAAAATACACAATGTTTCTTATGGTTCTGATCACAAACAGGTTTAATAAACGTCCTTTTTTGTTCGACTACATGTCGATTTATCTCCTGAATTAAACGCGGCTCTTTCTACGGCCGGTCACTGACACATTCATGTCCATTTATCTTATTGAACATAAAACAGAAACAGTCTGAAACGTTACCTATTTTTATTAAAATCACATTAAAGTTCTAGTCTCCTTTCAATCATTTAAGCTGTTTTTGTTTACATCAGTTAACGTCAAGTTATTGAGCTTAATTAGCAAATGAGCCCCATCCTGATGTTACAGGCCTACCGTCAGAAACACAGCCTGAATACGCTACACCTCACTGATCTGCTAATTAATTGCTAGCGTGTGTTTTTCAACTAGAACTGAATGTAGATTAGGAATAAATATCAACTTAAAGAATTTAACTGGACTGTAAAGATCACTAAACATTTAAAGGTTTATTCTAAGTGCACAAGTGAATGATAGACAATAAAACACTTTACACTTGATGACATCAAACTACAGAGACAGAAACATACAGCTTTATTAATGAGATCGAACCGACAAACAAAGGGAATATTATTTAATATATTAAGATATTATTTCAGATCTATTTTAGTATTATTAATAATAATCTCACTTTGGCAAATTTTTAAAACAGAAAACTGAAATGAACAAAGATTTTATATATATATAAAAAATGTACAACATGCTTTATATGTGTGTGTGTGTGTGTGTGTGTGTGTATGTGTGTGTGAGCTTTGTGAACAATGGTAACTCTATCACATCTTGACTAACAAGCGTAAAGAGCTTTTTATAGAAAACATTTCTTAAAATCTGAATCTTTGTGGTTTTTGAGGTTTTACAAGTATTTGGGAGATTGGGATTCTGAGGGATTTAGGAAAATTTCTAGTATTATCCTTTAATTATGGAAAATTCCTAATCCATACTGCAGCGTTCCTCAAAGTGTAGTCCGGGGAACTCTGAAGGTCGAACAGCCAGGTGGTCTGTGATGTTTTTAGTCAGTTACAGTTACAGTGAAATCACCACATTCTCAAAGTGAACAGCTTTAAAATTAAACACAAGTCTATAAATAATGTAGAAATAATCGGAGCTGATGTGTTTGATTGGTGCCGGATTCAGGAATAAAAAAGTGTTTTGTCTTCAATGAATAGTTAGAATGTTTTAGTGGACAGTTTATAATCAGGATAATGTCTGAAAAGCTCTGTGTTCAGTGAATTTGTGTTAGTTATTTTAGTGTTTAAAACAGAAATGAGTGAATACAGAGAGATTTGGAGGACATTTGTGTATTTTCTTTGGATATTTAAAACAAAATGAAAGTTTCAGAATTTTAATTTAAAAAATAAATAATATCAAAAGACTTGAATATGTGGGTTGATATATTTAATATTGAATGTTTATGATTTGGAACTAATTCTGTCTCAATATTTAAATGTGTTAATACCTTATTCAGATTGGAGTCTGATCTCTTCAGAAACTTGAATGGATTTGATCTGATATCGGGATTTCTAGAAATTTGTGCAGTTCGATTGCACAATGTCATTTACAACAGCGACAACAACGACAATGTCCAGTGATTAAAGCAATATGCAAATAAAACGGAATGAACAACAAACTCTGATAAACGAACTAACAAAAAATGTATAGAAACATTTCAGAGACAATATATTTATTTCTAACTGCCGGCTGATGTGTGAATGATTTTAATGAAATGCACTGAATTAAAATAGCTTTGGATCTTGGTAAACGTCGTAAAAAAAATAAATAAAACCCTGTGTGTGTGTGTGTGTGTGTGTGTGTGTGTGTGTGTCTGTGTGTGTGTAAGAACAGAAAATAGGTTTAAAAGAACAGA
>NC_083461.1:2553070-2558070 GCF_030014155.1 Tachysurus vachellii
TTATGGCGACACGTCCAATGCTTCTTTTAACATGTTGTCATGACTGTTTAATATCGCCTGGTTATCTCTGACAACCCTGACAATAATTAACGCATCATTTATAACATGAAATTAAATTAATAATGAATTTATCAAACAGCGACATTCTGAAGCGCATGGAAAGAAAAATGCGCACAAAGACACTACGGGAAGAAAAGCTAAAGGCAGGAAACGTGTTAGACATTAACACCTTATTAAGTTATAGAAATGTTTTATTATTACGTTAAATAACGTGATAGCGTTCAGAAAGACCACATTTTACGCTTTATATACAAATGTTTAGATTGATGATTTACTAATGTATGATTTATGATTTTATGGGTACTGGAAGTATTCTAAAATAAATTCTGTCTATATAAATAAATAGTCTGTTTTTGTGAACTTTACACTAGTCAGTTCAATCGTAGGGTGGGGTGAAGATTCATGTGTACTCTGAGAAAAAACGCTTCAAAACTAAACCATGTGGATGATAAAGATAAAGATTATAGGATACTTGAGGACACCACAGCGCACGACAAGAAAAGGTAAAGAGAAGTACCGATTTTCTTTCTTCGGTATAAATCGAGGCACTAAACTGCACCTTTCCTTGTCACTAAGATGCTCTAAGAATATATCGCATATAATAAACATAACCTCTATCTTACATCTGGTCATGTTTCTATAATACCTTATAAAGTAAAAAAAAGCAGCTTTTAGACTAAAGCGCTATAAATATCAGTGCTTTTTTTTCTTCTTCTCAAGATCCAATTTTGTGCCTTAAATTATTTCGTAAAGACACTTAAAGCAAAATTGCACCGGTAATAATAAAAAATAATACACAGATAGAAAATATATATTTGTAGCTTTATGGAACATAACTGGACCTTAAGGGCCACTTTAGAGCAACGTGTATGTATGTGTACCTTTCCAGGTAAAATACACACACTCAGAAGAGGGGAAGTAAGAAAGATGTAAAGAGTGAGAGTATAACTTCAGGCACAGACAGGTAAAGGTACAGATTAGTTGTGACTCATTCATTTCTGACGTGGAATGAGATTAGATATTTTTACAACACGTGTAGGTTCCAGGTAAAAGATATTTGGTATGTACTCAAGTACAAAGGATACAACGGTTAAGGCAAGTGTCAGTAGTGAGATAGTCATGTGTGATCGTGGTGTGTGTGTGTGTGTGTGTGTGTGTGTGTGTGTAGTCTGACCTGTAGTTCTGTGTAAATGTCCGTACGGGTACCACCAGTGAGCCGCTAATCCAAACCTCTGCACCGGCAAATCAAACCGCGGAAAACTCAAGTCTCCGACGCGAGACAGAGAGAAGCCGTGCTCCAGGAGTCCCTTGGTGGAGTTCATGATGGCTTTGGGTTTGATCAGAGTGGGTTTGCTCTCGCAGTTCAGCAGGTTTTTAATGGAGAACGGAGAGTCTTTAAACGGGCGAGTCTCCGGCGTTGTTTCGGCCATTGGATCACCATAAAAACACCACAGTCCTGTCCACCGGAAACTTCTCGAGATTTAAATATCAAGCTTTTAGGAAGCTTTTAAGATTCCACACACGTTAAGAAAAAGCAAAAAAAACCCAACAAAAACAAAAAAAAAATCGAAGAAGAACATAGACAGACAGACAGACAGACAGATAGATAGATAGATAGATAGATAGATAGATAGATAGATAGATAGATAGATGGATGGATGGAGGCGTCTGGAGGCTAATGATGAAATCAAAATGTCATCCAAGTTAAATGCGGACACTGAGCTCTGCGCACAAAGGCAAATGGGATTTAAGGAGAAATAACACGGCTGAGCGAGAGAGAGAGAGAGAGAGAGAGAGAGAGAGAGAGAGAGAGAGAGAGAGAGAGACGCGTGTATGTGTTGCTCCGCCCTGTGTGTGTTATTGGTCTTGTACTACAAATTAGTCAGCAGCAATTAGACTCCATCCTAAACAGACACGATGCCACCCTGGGCTACAAAACACCACGTGACCTCCGTTTTAACGCCCTCATTAACATGGCAATAAATTTCTTATTAATAATCAGCCACAATTTCTTTGATTGATTGCGTTTTCTCACACTGCAGGTTTTAGCCGAGAGACTTCGCATTCAAACAAACTGTTCATTTCTAAATTGCTTTTTTATTTCCATTGAAATGTATGTTCTTGTGTTTTAAATAAAAACTCGGACACGATGAATGAGGATATAAATGTAGTCCATTAACATCGTGTTTACGTTTAGGACAAAAATGTAGGCGCTAATCTTTAAACAAAAATTAATTTAGTAAAAAACAAAACAAAACAACAACAAAAATCACTGACTAATTTCACGAATTCTAATTTAGGGAAATTAAATCTCTTTCTCTCGTCCAAACCTGCATTTAATTTGATTTAATTTCGTCTTTATTGGTGATGTTTTCTTGTCTGTTATTGTTTAAACAAACCAGATCATGTCCAACTCCAGCAATTGAATAAACGTTGAAGTACAGAAGAAACACACACGTGTAGAACAGATATATTTGTGGCACGACATTATATTTAGTAATTTATGAATGGAAATGAGGTGAGCAATGTATTGGGTCTTTAAATATATTTTCCTAATTAATCAACAAGGACACAGTCTTCCTCGCGGCGTTATTAAATATTTATATTTTACACGGTTATAGATTTAATACACTTTGCATTTTCCCCATTTAGCCCTTTCAGCGTGAGATACACTGAGCATGCGCAGTAGCGCCACCTGCTGGTTCATTACTGCCTAGAACTACTTGAGAGCCAGAATTTCAGCATACAATCCCAACCTTTATGTAGTAAAGCGATTCGAGTTGTAATAATAGCTTTATAATAATATTATAGCTTTATAAATCCTAAAAGTATATGATATAATCCCTACATTATTATTCTGATTTATTACTTACTTCTTGTTTTTAATTGAGTTTTAGTAATAAATACATAACTTTATTAACACTTTATAGTGATCACCCTTCTTCTTCTTTTTCTTCTTCTTCTTCTTCTTCTTCTTCTTCTTCTTCTTCTTCTTCTTCTTGACATTATTACGCTTGTTATTATTAAACTAATATGATAACAACAAATAATAATCTTTATCATATATAAACACATAACACTCTCACTCACACTCATCTTCTACCGCTTATCTGAACTACCTCGGGTCACGGGGAGCCTGTGCCTATCTCAGGCGTCATCGGGCATCAAGGCAGGATACACCCTGGACGGAGTGCCAACCCATCGCAGGGCACACACACACACTGTCATTCACTCACACAGTCACACACTACGGACAATTTTCCAGAGATGCCAATCAACCTACCATGCATGTCTTTGGACCGGGGGAGGAAACCAGAGTACCCGGAGGAAACCCCCGAGGCACGGGGAGAACATGCAAACTCCACACACACAAGGTGGAGGTGGGAATCGAACCCCCAACCCTGGAGGTGTGAGGAGAACGTGCTAACCACTAAGCCACCGTGCCCCCCAATAACATAATTTATAATAAAATAAATAATTAAAAAAATGCTGTTTAGATTTTTTTTCACTTAGTGACACCCGATTAATTCCATTTATTTAAACAGCTCATAAAACAACAACAGAACCATCAGAGACAAGCAAGCTGTTAACTAACAACTGCAGAAAGTAAAAAACACAGCTTGAGAACTAAAATGCACAGCTAGAGATTTATCTGTTATTAAAAAATTATTATATCTGAACCCACCAACAGTCCAGTCTCATTTCATGGCCCAGTGGAAAAGCACTTCTGTTGCTTGCTTCATAGCTGAAACTCTGCTTTATGAGCTCATACAGGTCGTAAATTCTCCACAGATCAGCTCAGTATTGACGTTTGGACGTGCTCTGTGTTATAAACTCCAGCACACACACAACACCAGAGCCCCTGTTATAGCGCCTTATAACATTTTCCTATGACCTCCTGTGAATCCAGGCATTTATAATTCCACATGGCATTATTTGCGTTCATACAGCTGAACGGCAGGAAGAATAATGTACCCTTGTAAATTATAAGTGAGCAATAGTTTTGTGTTAATTAACAAATGATTTAATAATATTAATATAAAGGAGAATAATAAAAGTACATACAGATATGTGTGAAATACACCGAGGACTGAGTGTGTGAATGTATTAATATACTAGAGTGTAGGTGTGAACCATTTTTTACCCAACATTTTAAAACTAATGTTCCCCATCATACACTGACATTCATCATCAATAAACACCAGCTTCCTCCAGGAAAAAAAACAACATTCATCATGAAAAACCAGTATTATTTATTAAACACTAACATTCACCATCAAACAACAATGTTTCTCTATCAATAAACACTAACATTTACCATTAAACACCAACATTATCATTATTAATCATCAGTATTCATTAATAAACACCAAACTTCTCAATCAAAGACCAAAATTCACCCTCAGTAAACACCAACATTCATTATTAAACAATAACATTCACCATCAAAAACCAAAAATCAAACACTGACATTCACATTTAACTTTATTGTCATTACACATGTACAAGTAAAAGGCAACTAAATGCAGTTTGGCATTTAACCAGAATTGCAGCAAGTGCAACAAATACAGCATCTACAGTATACCTACAGTATTTACAGTATACCTACAGTATTTACAGTATATTTACAGTATTTACAGTATAAGCACAGTATTTACAGTATGAGTGCAGTATTTACAGTATACCTACAGTATTTACAGTATATCTACAGTATTTACAGTATACCTACAGTATTTACAGTATACCTACAGTATTTACAGTATAAGCACAGTATTTACAGTATATCTACAGTATTTACAGTATATCTACAGTATTTACAGTATGAGTACAGTATTTACAGTATGAGTACAGTATTTACAGTATACCTACAGTATTTACAGTATATGTACAGTATTTACAGTATGAGTACAGTATTTACAGTATACCTACAGTATTTACAG
>NC_083461.1:2568070-2573070 GCF_030014155.1 Tachysurus vachellii
TGAATAAGCTCATGAGGTCCAACAGGTGCAAATCAGAGAATGAGGAACGAGGACAAAGAGCGAGAGAAACTCGCAAGTGATATTTATATTTAACACTCAAATAATAATAATAATAATAATAATAATAATAATAATAATAATTATAATTATTATTATTTAATTTAATTCAATAATAATAATAATAATAATAATTTTTATTATTATTTTTATTATTGTTATTATTACATAATATATATTTAATGCTATATTATTATATTATACAATTATATATTATAATTTATATAATAATAATTAGCTAAGAACAATCTAAAATATACCAAAATAAACAAAATAAAAAATACAACCTCAAAATTTTTGTCAGATTCTGTCTATTTCTATACGCGGACTTTTGCTTTTGTACTTCATACAGTTCAGTTACATCACAACCCTCTGAGATCTGCGTTCTGATTGGTCAGGAGGTGTTGAGTAGCACAGCTACGCTAGCTACACATCACAGCTTCATTTATAATGAATGCGCTCATCCTGATATGTTATTATTGCTATAGCAACATCTCGCTGACCAGTGAGGATAAAGGAGTGTGTGGTGAAGGAGTCTCCAGTGTCAGTGCTTTGTAACAGTCACAGATAAAGCTGGAACTTTACGCTTCTTTACGGTAACAAAAGGCGACAAGATGCAGGTTTATTTTTGTTAGAAGAGAGAAGAGGAAAGTAAAAAAAAAGGGATAAAAGTCCATCGTTCAGTAATACGTGAAGTGAAGAAGTGTCCGATGTCGTATATCATCAGCGCGCGTCGCTCAGCCCACAGCACACACCACTTCCTCTTCTTTTACACAGAAAACAGAGTCACAGTAATGGATATAGAAACACCCCCCACAACCACCCCCTCCTTAACCCCCCCGTTTCATTAACTGCCCCAATAAAGTTACTTACAGAATTACAGAAAATCAATTTCACTTCTTTAGCTCATAAAAATACTGATATGGAAATGAATCTCAATTTATTTTCTTAATAACTTATTGATTTAGGAGTTTGGTTTCATTCAGTTGCTGAGAAATGAGAAATTCCCTACATCATCATCATCATCATCATAATAATAATAATAATAATAATAATAATAATAAGCAGGTGATCACAGAACAAATATATTAATTATTTGGTGTTTTAATGCACTTTAAAGGAGTTTTTGGTTAAACACACACACACACACAACACACACAAACGCACACACACACACACACACACACACACACACACACAGAGTAATGTTAAAATATCAAATTATTAATAGTTTTTTCTCATTCTGGATAGCACAAATGTGTGTGTGTGTGTGTGTGTGTGTGTGTGTGTGTGTGTGTGTGTGTGTGTTTATAAAGGATGTTTAGGAATAACATTCTACACTGTCATTTAACACAAACCTCAGCAGCCAATAGGATAAGTAGGCTCAATGTCCACGCAAGGACCTCATGGGGACTTTGGGCTGGTGAATGTTTTAATACTGAAGCTTTTTATTTTTTTCCTTGTGGTTGGTGAGGTTGAGGTTGAGGTTGAGGCTGAGGTTAGGCGGCAGTGTAACAGAGTTAATTAGCGACATGAGTTAATAATTCTATAAGTAGGAGGTGGGAGGTATTTGCAAGGAAAGGAAGACAAAAACGCGCGTGTGTGTGTGTGTGTGTGTGTGTGTGTGTGTGTGGTGTTTAACACTATACTAAAACCTCATTCGTCACCTCTCGGCTGTACAGAACTGAATTATTTAACACTCTGCCCCTCGCACGCTAATTAAAGGGCAATAAAACAGCATTAGCGCTGACAGGCCATTAGAGAACGCTGTAATGGACTGTGGAGAGTTTAAAGCAGGATCAGTGGGAGAATCTCTCAGTCTCTCTCTCTCTCTCTCTCTCCCTTTCTCTCTCTCTCTCTCTCTCTCTCTCTCTCTCTCTCTCTCTCTCTCTCTCTCTCTCTCTCTCTTTCTCTCTGCCTTTCTCAGTCTCTCTCTCTCTCTCTCTCTCTCTCTCTCTCTCTCTCTCTCTCTCTCTCTCCCTTTCTCTCTCTCTCTCTCTCTCTCTCTCTCTCTCTCTCTCTCTCTCTCTCTCTCTCTCTCTCATCATATGAGAACCTGAACATCATGACAGCTTTGACAGGAGCCATGTTGATGCTAACTGGTGGTCATTCATTTACACTCGATGTTAGCAGCATTGCTACATTTCTCTCTGCACTCTTCCTTTAAGGTTCCTGGAGGTTCTAAAGGGTCAGTTTAATTTATTCAATTGTTGTTTTAAAAGGTTTTAAAGGCTTTTTTTCTTATTTTCTGTATTTTATTTGATTTATTTTTCTTCTATTTTTTGTTTCCTTCATTTATCTTTTCTTATTGATCATTTATTAATTTTTTTTATATGTATTTTTATTTTTTATTTTATACAAATCTATAGTTTTATATCTGACCTTCCGATCAGTAGTTGAACACCACCTTAACCACTGAGCTACACCACATCCCACAGCTCTTGCTAACTGGTGGTCATTCACTTACACTCAATATTGGCAGCACTGCTATTTTTTCTTCCTCTAAGGTTGAAGGAAGGTTTTGTGTAGAACTCAAATCACAGACATCCTCAGTCTGATGTTTGTTGGAGGATCAGGGCGGTGTGAGACTGACACCTGGCGGTCAGAACCTGCTATGATCTGATCACAGTAAAATGAAATAAATATAAAAATTATGAAAACCACACACACACACAGAGACACACACACAGACACAGACGCACACAGACACAGATGCACACAGACACACACACACACACACACACACACACACACACACACACACACACACACACACACACACAGCAAATCCCATACATCATTCTCAATATCCTGTTTTATTAAATAATTTAAAATGATTTGTCTGTGTGTGTGTATGTGTCTGTGTGTATCTCTGTGTGTGTCTGTGTGTGTGTCTGTGTGTGCGTGTCTTGTGTGACTGTGTGTCTGTGTGCCTGTGTGTCCGTGTGTGTGTATGTGTGTGTGCGTGCCTGTGTGTGTGTTTGTCTCTGTGTGTGTGCCTGTGTGTGTCTGTGTGTGTTTTTGTGTGTGTGTCTGTGTGTGAGTGTGTGTGTCTGTGTATGTCTGTTTGTGTGTGTCTGTGTGTGTGCATCTGTGTGTGTCTCTGTGTGTGTCTGTGTGCTTGCGTGTCTCTGTGTGTTTGTGTGTCTCTGTGTGTGTCTCTGTGTGTGTAAGTGTGTGTGTGTGCGTGTGTCTGTGTGTGTGTTTGTCTCTGTGTGTGTGTGCCTGTGTGTGTGTGCCTGTGTGTCCGTGTGTGTGTATGTGTGTGTGCGTGTCTGTGTGTGTGTTTGTCTCTGTGTGTGTGCCTGTGTGTGTCTGTGTGTGTTTTTGTGTGTGTGTCTGTGTGTGAGTGTGTGTGTCTGTGTATGTCTGTTTGTGTGTCTGTGTGTGTGTGCATCTGTGTGTGTCTGTGTGCTTGCGTGTCTCTGTGTGTTTGTGTGTCTGTGTGTGTGTGTCTCTGTGTGTGATTGTGTGTCTGTGTGTGTATGTGTGTGTGTGCGTGTGTCTGTGTGTGTGTTTGTCTGTGTGTGTGTGTGTGTGTGCCTGTGTGTGTGTGTGTGGGGGGGGGCGGCTTTGTGGTCTCTGAGGGCACTTCTCTTCTTGATTAGATTAATAGTGGCATTACACTGCTGGCCATTATTAGGACACACACACACACACACACACACACACACACACACACACACACACACAGTCAATAATAGCAGCACTCTGTATTAATGGTGTGTGTAAGAGGGCAGGATTAATGTGGAGCAGCTGTAACACAGAGGCAGCTGCAGGAGAAGAGCAGTGTTTCAATCCCACTACAGAGGGAACAATAAGGGCAGAAGTGTGAATGTGGAAGTCACTGTGACTGAAGCGTGTGTAATGAGAGCAACGCTTCTCCATTGTGTGTTCAGTGTTTATTAACTCATCATCCAGGTGAAGACTGAGAGTCAGGATTAATCACACGCTGTCCGATTGTGTACAGAGAACACACTTTACATAGTGACGTCACAATACATACAGGACAATAAAGCCAAAAGCCACTGTAAATAATGTAAATAAAGTCAGTGTAAATAATGTCACTGTAAATAATGTAAACAATGTAAATAATGTAAATAATGTAAATAATGTAAACAATGTAAATAATGTAAATAATGTCACTGTAAATAATGTAAACAATGTAAATAATGTAAATAATGTAAATAATGTAAACAATGTAAATAATGTAAATAATGTCAGTGTAAATAATGTAAATAATGTAAATAATGTAAATAATGTAAACAATGTAAATAATGTAAATAATGTCAGTGTAAATAATGTCAATGTAAATAATGTAAATAATGTAAATAATGTCAGTGTAAATAATGTCAATGTAAATAATGTAAATAATGTAAATAATGTCAGTGTAAATAATGTCAATGTAAATAATGTAAATAATGTAAATAAAGTCAGTGTAAATAATGTCACTGTAAATAATGTAAACAATGTAAATAATGTAAATAAAGTCAATGTAAATAATGTCACTGTAAATAATGTAAATAATGTCAATGTAAATAATGTAAATAATGTAAATAATGTCAATAAAGTCAGTGTAAATAATGTCACTGTAAATAATGTCACTGTAAATAATGTCACTGTAAATAATGTAAATAATGTAAATAATGTAAATAAAGTCAATGTAAATAAATTCAGTGTAAATAATGTAAATAATGTCAATGTAAATAATGTAAATAATGTCAGTGTAAATAATGTCAATGTAAATAATGTAAATAATGTAAATAATGTCAATGTAAATAATGTCAATGTAAATAATGTAAATGTAAATAATGTAAATAATGTCAGTGTAAACAATGTCAATGTAAATAATGTCAATGTAAATAATGTAAATGTAAATAATGTAAATAATGTCAGTGTAAATAATGTCAATGTAAATAATGTAAATAATGTAAATAATGTCA
>NC_083461.1:2575570-2580570 GCF_030014155.1 Tachysurus vachellii
ACAGAACATTTATTATTATTATTATTATTATTATTATTATTATTATTATTATTATTATTATTATTATTGTTATTATTGTTATTATGATTATTATTATTATTATTATTGTTATTATTATTATTATTATTATTATTATTATTATTATTATTATTATTATTATTATTATTATTCTTATTATTATTATTAGCAGTGAGACAGAAGAGGAACAGAAGTGTGTCATTATCTTCAGTGCAGGTTTTATAACCTACAGAGAGATGTTCAGGTGTATCACTCATATAATACCGTGCATAAGTATTCACCCCCGTGACATTTTCCACACTTTGTAGGAATTGAATCTCCACAAACAAAATATCCCATGATAGTAAAGTGGAAAGAAAATCAGAATAGGTCGCAAAATAATTCAAGAAAAATACCCATGAAAAGTTGTGACTTGTTGCATTCAGCAGTTTTCACACTATTCATTAGACAATAAAGTGTCTGTATGTGAGCTGTGTATAAATCTGTTCCTGAAAACAAGCAAGGAGTTAATAAAAAGTCTGAACATAGCATTGTGTAGTTTTTTTTTTAGTTCGGTCCTCAATAAGCTGTTTCAGGATCAGTGACAATCTTTATGTTTTGTGAAAGTTCTTCACGAGTCACGAGAAAGTTCTTCTGAGCCGTTTACCGTTCTTCAGAAAAACTCTCCAGATCCAGAACATTCCTCCCTTTTCCAGCATCTTCTGCACGTATGATGCTGAGATCCATCTTTTCACACTGAGGACAGCTGAGAGACTCGAACACAACTGTCACACAAGCCGAGGACCTTCAGTGACGTACAAGAAGGAAAGACGAGACGTGAAGAGCAGAGGGGGTGTAAACTTTTGAGCAGGACAGCCTTTTGCATAAATAGCTTGTTATTTTCATTTAATTCTCCTCTTATTACATAAAAATAAAATATTTACATTTTTCAAAAGACAAAATAAAAATTTGACCAATGTGATTGTCCCGTTCAAAAGTTTTCACCCCCCTGGATCTGTGTTGTGTCTTTGAGGCTCATTGTACAGCTACGGCTCGTGTGTGTATGAGTGTAGAAACTTGTGAACTGGTTCCTTTGTGTAAATTCAGTTATTATTATGTCTTGTAGTCTGTGCAGTGTGTAAACATCTGTGTTAAGTGTATTAGCTTATTAAGGAATAAATAAAGACTACAGTGTGAATTTTATGATCTGTTTGTAGTTCAGGTGTAAACAAGTCGAAGTAGGTGATGTGAAGTGTTTTATTTGAGGTAAATCTCCAGCTGTGGAAAAACCCTGCAGAAGAACGATGTTGTTTAGTTAAAACTCAGCGGAGCTACGATAGTTGGTTATAAACCGAGTGTGATTAACGAAGGCATCACTGCTTCCGCGTCTCAGTTTAACCACGCAATTAATTCAGCTCAGCTTAGATACGTGAATATGTAAATAAGAAGAAGGTTGCAGCAGGTTTAGGAATGTAGAGTGTAGAGAAACATCAGATTGTGAAGAGCCAGTGTGAAACCTGTGTAGGAGCAGTGTGAAACCTCAGACTACTACGGTGGCTTAGTGGTTAGCACTTTCTCCTCACACCTCCAGGGTTGGGGGTTCGATTCCCGCCTCCACCTTGTGTGTGTGGAGTTTGCATGTTCTCCCCGTGCCTCGGGGGTTTCCTCCGGGTACTCCGGTTTCCTCCCCCGGACATTCATGGTAGGACATTCATGGTAGGTTGATTGGCATCTCTGGAAAATTGTCCGTAGTGTGTGATTGTGTGAGTGAATGAGAGTGTGTGTGTGTGTGTGCCCTGTGATGGGTTGGCACTCCGTCCAGGGTGTATCCTGCCTTGATGCCCGATGACGCCTGAGATAGGCACAGGCTCCCCGTGACCCGAGGTAGTTTGGATAAGCGGTAGAAGATGAATGAGTGAGAGTGAGAAATAAACAGTGAATTGTGGTTTGTACATTTTTTTCTTCAAAGACACGACTCAAGTACATCACACACAACACACACGATCGCCTGTTCCGGTTCTGTGCGGCATCTCTGATTGACATTTCACGGATTATTAGCATTCCTGTCGACCTTCAGGATAAAATGGCAATGCTAATTC
This sequence comes from Tachysurus vachellii, assembly GCF_030014155.1. NCBI lineage: Eukaryota > Metazoa > Chordata > Actinopteri > Siluriformes > Bagridae > Tachysurus > Tachysurus vachellii. The sequence continues at coordinate 2,577,667 of NC_083461.1, forward strand.
CACCAGAGGCTTCCAGAGTCACCGGGTGACATTTAGAGGGTTCGACAAATGGGTCATTTCAGAATGCTCAGGATCCAAGCCATTAGGTTGATTCAGGTAGAGTGTGTTCACACACAGACACACACACAGACACACACACAGACACACACACACACACACACACACACACACACACACACACACACACTGTATTAGCTGTTGGTTTATCCCATGCTGCATGGATTCATACAGTAATTACTGGCATCTGAGTGTGAACTGTCTTAATGTTCTCATAGAGAGATGAGCTAGGTGTGTGTGTGTGTGTGTGTGTGTGTGTGTGTTTCTGTGTGTCTCTGTGTGTGTTTCTGTGTGTGTCTGTGTGTGTGTGTTTCTGTGTGTCTGTCTGTGTGTGTGTTTCTGTGTGTTTCTCTCTGTGTGTGTGTGTGTGTGTGTGTGTGTGTGTGTGTGTGTGTGTGTGTGTGTGAGTGTGATGTTCTGTATATGTGTGAAGGCCAACTTTATACTCCTTAGCGACAGAGACACGAGCTGAGAAAGAGAGAGATGGAGAAGTGAGGAAATGAGAGAGAAGTTTAAAGGAACAACAGCCAACATTCTTCACAATGTTCCTCACAATGTTCCTCACAATGTTCCTCACAATGTTCCTCAAGATCATCATCACCCACCCTTTTAATCTTCACTACAAACCAGAAATATCCGAATGTGACAAAAGTTAGAGTTTGATGTATTGTTATCATCAACTATTAATACTGTTAATATTAATCAGCTTCCTCACATAATTATTTAATTAGTCAATTAATTAATTAATAATAAACACATATTTTATTCCTTAATTACTGTTATTACTGTTATTTACTGTATAATTACTTAATAACTTTGGACCATATATATTATTATAATTATAATGTTCCCACAAGCACCAGTTCTGACACAGAGCTAAAAATACACTCCACAAATCAGGAGATGGATACCAAACATTCCTTAGACAAAGATCTCTCTTTCTCACACACACACACACACACACACACACACACACACACACACACACATACACACAGAGACACACACACACATACACACACATACACACACACACACATATACACACACAGACACACACACATACACACACAGACACACACACACACACAAAGACAGACACACACACACACACAGACATACACACACACATAGACACACACACTAAGACACACACACAAAGACAGACACACACACACACACAAAGACAGACACACACACAGACACACACACATACACACACATACACACAGACACACACACACACAAAGACAGACACACACACACACACACAGACATACACACACACACATAGACACACACACACTAAGACACACACAAAGACAGACACACACACACACACACACACACATACACACACACAAAGACAGACACACACACACACACACACACACACAGGAGGAACCGCACTCTGACTTGAAGCTCTTATTCACTTCAGCATTCATGACATTAGCTCCTCCACTTTCACATGCACTCTCAGTCTCAGGAAAAAATATGAAATGTGTCTTTGGATATTTGAGCTTTCTGAACTTTATTCTGTCCTCCACACTTTTACCATCATGTTTAATACAGTTCTAATATCGCATGTGGAACTTTTAATAGTTACCTCAGAAGTTCAGAAGGTATTTAAGTGAAAGACCCTAAAAACTATTTTCTGCACTTCCTGTTCTGGCCACGCCCACTGTTCATTATCGTATATAGACTTTCTAAATCTACGACCCTCAACCAACCAAAAACTTTTTTCTCTTGAGAATTAAAAAATGTCTAACGCTGGATAAAAACTAAACCCATGCAAAAACATTACATAGGGTTTGTACATGACCACTGGCAGGTGTATGTGGAAGAGGGTAGACAGTGTGTGTGGTGTGTGTCAGCAGGCACTACAGTGAACATCAGTACACCAGTGTGTGTGTGTGTGTGTCAGCAGGCACTACAGTGAACATCAGTACACCAGTGTGTCAGCAGGCACTACAGTGAACATCAGTACACCAGTGTGTGTGTGTGTCAGCAGGCACTACAGTGAACATCAGTACACCAATGTGTCAGCAGGCACTACAGGGAACATCAGTACACCAGTGTGTGTGTGTGTCAGCAGGCACTACAGTGAACATCAGTACACCAGTGTGTGTGTGTCAGCAGGCACTACAGTGAACATCAGTACACCAGTGTGTCAGCAGGCACTACAGTGAACATCAGTACACCAGTGTGTGTGTGTGTCAGCAGGCACTACAGTGAACATCAGTACACCAATGTGTCAGCAGGCACTACAGTGAACATCAGTACACCAGTGTGTGTGTGTGTCAGCAGGCACTACAGTGAACATCAGTACACCAGTGTGTGTGTGTGTCAGCAGGCACTACAGTGAACATCAGTACACCAGTGTGTGTGTGTGTGTGTGTGTGTGTGTGTGTGTGTCAGCAGGCACTACAGTGAACATCAGTACACCAGTGTGTGTGTGTCAGCAGGCACTACAATGAACATCAGTACACCAGTGTGTGTTTGTGTGTGTGTGTGTGTGTGTGTCAGCAGGCACTACAGTGAACATCAGTACACCAGTGTGTGTGTGTGTGTGTGTGTGTGTGTGTGTGTGTGTGTGTGTGTCAGCAGGCACTACAGTGAACATCAGTACACCAGTGTGTGTGTGTGTGTCAGCAGGCACTACAGTGAACATCAGTACACCAGTGTGTCAGCAGGCACTACAGTGAACATCAGTACACCAGTGTGTCAGCAGGCACTACAGTGAACATCAGTACACCAGTGTGTGTGTGTCAGCAGGCACTACAGTGAACATCAGTACACCAATGTGTCAGCAGGCACTACAGTGAACATCAGTACACCAGTGTGTGT
>NC_083461.1:2590570-2598070 GCF_030014155.1 Tachysurus vachellii
AAGCAGCTTTACAGAACATAAACATAGAACAAAAGGTTATTATAAAGAATAATATAAAGATTCTCTCACTCATTCATTTTCTACCACTTATCCGAACTACCTCGGGTCATGGGGAGCCTGTGCCTATCTCAGGCGTCACCAGGCATCAAGGCAGGATACACCCTGGACGGAGTGCCAACCCATCGCAGGGCACACACACACACTCTCATTCACTCACACACTCACACACTACGGACAATTTTCCAGAGATGCCAATCAACCTACCATGCATGTCTTTGGACCGGGGGAGGAAACCGGAGTACCCGGAGGAAACCCCCGAGGCACGGGGAGAACATGCAAACTCCACACACACAAGGTGGAGGCGGGAATCGAACCCCCAACCCTGGAGGTGTGAGGCGAACGTGCTAACCACTAAGCCACCGTGACCCCCCATATAAAAATTAATACAATACAAAATTCCAGATTAATATTAGATATATTTGAATGTTTGTATTTATCCCCAATGAGCAAGTCTGAGGTGACTCAGGCAGCAGTGTCTCGATAAATCAAAGCCTGTTCCTAAAGTCCATGTTTCATCCTTTCGTTATTCTCTATTGTACTTTCTGGCTACTTTATTAGCTTTCCTAACTCAATCTTGCAGAAAAAGTCTAACTAGCTAATATCCTGCACTAACTACATCCTTCTAACTTAAACATTTCAAATCTTGATACGTTAGCTAGCATTTTTGGGATTTAATGTCAAATTTCATGACTAATTTTAGACATGGATTATAATTAGTCATATTTATTTGCTTGGAGATCATCTAAAGTCATTGCAATGTACTGTAGCTAACGGAACCTGCATTATGCTAGTTTCAGCTGATAAGCTAGCTAGCTTTGTTAATTGTTGAACAGAAAAACAGCTGCTAATGAAATCTAATAAACCATTTTTTAATGATGGGGTTTGAAGGTGACTGTTTGTTTAAAATCCTGACAAATGAGACTTTGAGTAATGTTATGTTTATATGTTTATAACAGTAATGCTAATTTATGCTAGCATGGCTACAGGAGCTTTAACATTAGCTGTTGTGATTGACTTTAACCTCCCTGCACCGTAGCTACTGAAGTAACATAACTAACAGTCAATCTGTAGAACATTAAATCATAACAACGTAATCATATGAATGTGTTATAAAGCATGGATGAGTTCACAACACTGTTGTTTAAAGTCCTGTGTCCTGCCTTCATGTCTTTGTGGTGTCCAGGCTCTTTTTCTCACAGAGCAGAGCCAAGTTGTCCTGGCAGAGGCTGCTGGAATAAAGTCAACATCAATCCCATCGCTTGTTATTGTTTTAAGCTATAAATGAAGAGCTTTTTAAAGCCCATTTCACGGCTTGTCTGTATCAGATATAACGAGTTTGGTTAAAGATGTTTAGAGAGGCTGTGGGCTGTGGGCCGGTGTGGGTGCAGGTTAGAAGCCACACCTGATTCCACCTGTTTAATCAGTTGTTCCTGGCTTTTAGTAGACTCTGGTGTGGCTTCTGCTTGGTTGGAATCAGTGGTGTAGTCCTCAAAAAAAAAGTGGTATACTACTACCCCAACCCACCTCTTAAACCCCCTGTTCCCTGCCAAGCTGCCAAAAAAAGAAAAGCAAAAACAACACACAGAATTCAATATTTGTACTTACATGACATTAACATTAATGCCTTTAGCAGACACTTTTATCCAAAGAAACTCACAGTGCATTTGAGTTACATACAGTATCTGTGTTCCCTGGGAATCGAACCCACAACCTTTGCGAAGCTAACGTAATGCTCTACCATAATGCACTCATACACTTATATAAAAACTATTTTGTCATTCAATTATGCATTGTTTGTTCAGTTACAGTATGTTCCAAACATTTTTTCTATCTGTTGTAACATGGACTGTGGAAAAGTGGCATAAGGTTGATTTTTCTGATGAATCGTCTATTGAACTGCAACCCGATCATCACAAATACTGCAGAAGACCTATTGGAACCCGCATGGACCCAAGATTCACACAGAAAACAGGAAGTTTGGTGGAGGAAAAAATGATGGTTTGGGGTTACATTCAGTGTGGGGGCATGCGAGAGATCTGCAGAGTGGATGGCAACATCAACAGCCTGAGGTATCAAGACATTCTTGCTGCCCATTACATACCACAGGAGAGGGCAAATTCTTCAGCAGGATGGTGCTCCTTCTCATACTGAGGGTATACGCTAATATTAAGCCATAGAAGTCGTTATATGCAAACAGCCCAGGGGAAAAAGTAAGCATACTCCATATACGTGCGTATGGCCCCGAGTACACCACTGATTAGAATAAATACCTGCACCCACACCGGCCCTTTGTGGATAAGATTGGACACCGCTGGTCTACAGGAAGATTCAGGACACTCTTCCATATGTTACAGAAAAGTAATGAATATAATTAACACCTGATTCTTTTAAATATGAATGTTAAGCTGAATGGGGGTCACGGTGGCTTAGTGGTTAGCACATTCGCTTCACACCTCCAGGGTTGGGGGTTCGATTCCCGCCTCCACCTTGTGTGTGTGGAGTTTGCATGTTCTCCCCGTGCCTCGGGGGTTTCCTCCGGGTACTCCGGTTTCCTCCCCCGGTACAAAGACATGCATGGTAGGTTGATTGGCATCTCTGGAAAATTGTCCCTAGTGTGTGAGTGTGTGAGTGAATGAGAGTGTGTGTGTGTGTGTGTGTGCCCTGTGATGGGTTGGCACTCCGTCCAGAGTGTATCCTGCCTTGATGCCCGATGACGCCTGAGATAGGCACAGGCTCCCCGTGACCCGAGGTAGTTCGGATAAGTGGTAGAAGGAATGAATGAATGTTAAGCTGAATGTTAAGCTGAATGTTAAGAATTCTTTTTTTTTATTTTAACATTATTCATGACATTTACTTATGGCATGATATTCGTTTTCCCATGCAACACTTTCACTGTTCTTCATTATCACTATGATCATGATTCTTTTTTTTACATGTGATTCATTTCTTTTTCTTTTGTTCACAGTTCTCATTTATTTTGCATTAGATTAATATGCAGTGTTTTAATGATTCATTTATTTCCACACGTGATGTTTTTGTTTGATTTTTAAAAAAGTGATTCATTTACTTTCACGGGTGATTCTTTTCAGACACGATTCGTTCATTTCATGATTCGATTTATTTACATCTGATTCCTTTATTTTAGACGATTCGTTTCTTTTACGCACGGCTTTATTTATAATAAATACGCATAAATCATCACATATAACTTTTTATTTTATACAATATTCTTTTACTTTATAAAAAAATGTCTTTTGTCGTGTTGTTTTTATGTTACTTTGTAAAGAAAAAAAAACCCTTAGGTGTTAGAAATGTGCTGCTTACTACTGAATTAAAATAAACCAAGAAATCGAGGCTAAAACGATTGACTCTTCGAAATGAGTCGTTCACAAAACAGAACCGATTCTGTTTCGATTCCCCCATCTTCACTAACGGGAGTGCAAGAGCGCGTGCATCAGTGAGCTCTGTGCGCTCGCGCTTTATCTCCTCCACACGAGATCACCGGTACAACGCAGATAGTAGAGAAGAAGAAAAAAACAGCATTTATTCATCTAAAAAAACAGACAAAACGAAACCGACAGAACTGCGGATTTAATCTGGTGTCTGACAAAAATGTGGGATATTTTTACACAAGTCTCGCGCGCGCATCACTGACCGGGGGTCAACTGGGAGGGAAAAGTGCCCAGACGTGTAGATTCACGTGAGAGGAAGAGTACATGTACGGGGTTTATACGGGAACTCGATAGAATTGTGGAGTAAATACAAATCTTTAAAGGGTTGAAGTCCTAATGATGGATAAGTGGAAAGGAGAGAAGAGGAAGAGAGAGATGCGTCTCGGATACACGCGCCTGGAGGAAGCTGCATCTTGAACACAGCGTCATGTCTTCCTGTGATCTCAATCCCAAACCTGCATCATGCCGTGGACGCAGTAAAGAGCGTGATGCCATCCTGTGAAGAACAGCCTGCTGCCACTGACATGAAGTCTGATGCCATTTTACAGTGACATTGCGTATGATGACTTCCTGCATGACGCCTAAACTCGGAGTGAACAACGTAAAGTAGTTTCCTAACGAGCAGTGTGATGTCATCCTGGTAATGCCACTGTGTGATGCCGTCATGAGAAGAAGACCGGTTTGATGCCATTCTGTGACAGATGTGACAAAATGTGTGATGCCACCTATGAGGTCAGTAAGCACTGTGATGCCACCGTGTGTGCTGCCGTTCTGCAGCGAGCTGCCTCGTGCCTGATACAAAATGCCCTCACACCGTTTCGCAGTGGAAAGCATCAGGCTCACCTGCTCTGACTTCTGAGTGGCGTCATGAACTTGGCAGACGTGCTCGCGTGCATCGCGGTGCTCGCTGTCCTCGCGGTCTCGCTGCTGTCCAACGCGCTCGTGCTGATCTGCTTTGCGTGCAGCCCCGAGATCAGGAAGCGCGCGGCGGGCCTTTTCACGCTCAACCTGGCCACGTGCAACCTGCTGCTTACCGTCACCAACATGCCTCTCACGTTGCTGGCGCTCGCAGGCCACGAGGAGCCGGGAGGTAACGGGCTGTGTCGCGCGGCCGCCTTCCTCGAGACTTTTCTGAGCGCCAACGCCATGCTCACCGTGGCCGCGCTTAGCGTGGACGGCTGGATGGCGGTGGTCTTCCCTCTTAGCTACCGCTCCAGGATGCGCCACCGGGATGCCATGCTGGCGCTCACCTACGCGTGGGCGCACTCCGCGTGCTTCGCGGCGGCCGCAGCGTGCCTCTCCTGGCTCGGCTACCACAGCCTCTACGCGTCGTGCACGATGCGTTCCACCTCCACCTCCAGCGTTCCGTTCGCCGCGTTCACGGTGGCCTTCCACGCGCTCACTTTCCTGCTGTCGCTCGTGGTGCTGTGCGTCGCCTACCTCAAAGTTCTCCGAGTCGCGCGCTTCCACTGCAAGCGCATTGACGTGATCACCATGCAGACCCTCGTGCTGCTCGTGGACATTCACCCCAGGTAAGAGGCACGTGCACACCACTGCAAAATGTTCAGTTAGGGTTAAAATAATCATTAACCATCCAACGAACCCATAACGAGCCCGTTTTATTCCAGCCGTGTAGTGCAAGAGCAGTGTGAAGAAAGTGCGTGACCTTTGTACAGTATAATCTACACAACACATAATTTATAGAAATAAATGAATTGTGTGAAAAAGAATCAGGTATAAACGTATAAAAGGTATAAAAGGTATAAAAGGTATATACTTATAAAACTATGTTACACATTACAGGTGACTTTTCTGTGAGGTTTACACTCAATGTGACTGTGGAGTGTTCACTGTGTTCTACATTTACAAGACGTGTGTTGTAGGTTCGGTGGCTTCTCTGAATTGTCCTTACTGTGTGTGTGTGTCTGTGTGTGTGTCTGTGTGTGTGTGTCTGTGTGCATCTGTGTGTGTGTGTGTCTGTGGGTGTGTCTGTGTGTGTCTGTGTGTGTGTCTGTGTGCATCTGTGTGTGTGTGTCTGTGTGTGTCTGTATGTGTCTGTGTGTGTCTGTGGGTGTGTCTGTGTGTGTCTGTGTGTGTGTATGTGTGTGTCTGTGTGTGTGTGTCCGTGTGTGTGTCTGTGTATGTCTGTGTGTGTGTGTCTGTGTGTGTCTGTGTGTGTGTGTCTGTGTGTGTCTGTGTGTGTGTGTCTGTGTGTGTTTGTGTGTGTGTGTCTGTATGAGAGAGAGAGATTGTGCCCTGTTCATGGTGTCCCCATGGTGCCTTGAGCACAGAGTCCCCTGGGATTGACTCCAGACTCCCCCCCTGTTCCCCCTCCAGACGACCCTTTATAGGATAAGCGCTACTGAAAATGGAGGAATGGCTGCACACACTCCTCATCACAATACTGAACAAAACTAAAACGAATCTCAGTAATCACGTAGTATAAGTATGAAAGTGTTGTTTAGATGTTCAGCAGTGAGCAGTGAGAGTGCAGTGTGTGTTTAGCTGTATCTCACTCCAGTGAACACGCTTCCCTTTTCGCGGCCGCCGTTTAAAGCCCCGTTAAAATGGCTCTTCTTTATGAGGTCAGCGACCCGAGGCGAAAAGGAGGAGAGCTGCACACAATATCAGCCTTCATGCTTTCAACTGCAGCACACAGGCTTACTAAAAGCATCTCTATCTCCAGACCGCCGGATTCCAACATATATTATTTATTTAACACAGAGAAAGTGTATAAACTCGTCTGAAACCTTCACAGCTGAAGCAGTTTGACGCTTTTAGAACATTTATTTTCACTCAGACTCAGACATGTTTTTTGTTCCTGGTCCATATTGAAATGAGCAACTTATTTCCTGTGTATTAATCAGTCAGCGTGTTGTTAAGCTTTTATCTTTAATAGAGAAGCCGAAGGACGCGGCAGTGAGCCTAGGGATTAATGATGTGTATTGGACTGATGAATGTCTCAGTGCTCGCTGAAGTGAAGTGCTCTCACGCTTCTCCGCATGCTCGCTACACTCTTTAATCTTCACTCTCACAAATATTTTGTGCTTGCATTTCACAGCACCTCACGATAATCTCGTGTTAGCCGCTCTTGCCTTACGCTCGCGGTTTAGCCGTCGTCATGCTCTCTATTAATCGCACTGTTTAAACACCTGATTGATGTTAATCTTAATCAGAGTTAATACTTAATCCATTCGTATAATCTGTTCATTAACGCAACAACTTCCAACAAAGTCACGTCACGCAGCATCGCCTGCTACTGGATGTTAGTATCGGAGTACTGAGTACTGATAGTGATACTGCTGAACTATCAGTTCTCAGTATCCATGCAGCTCTGACTAAATAACTTAAATAAAATGTGAATAATCCGAATAAATAAAAGCCTCAGATTAATCTCGTATTAATATTAACAAAGTGCAGATATGCTTTTAAATTTCTGGGGAATTATGAAGCATATTTCATGTTACTTTCCCCAATCGAACCCCCACGGCTCCCCCCAGACACCATACACACACACAAACACACACACTAACACATCTCTGGTGTTGCAGTGTTCGACAGCGATGCCTGGAGGAACAGAGGAGGCGACGGCAGCGAGCAGCCAGAAAGATCAGCACGTTCATTGGCACATTTGTGCTTTGCTTCACACCCTATGTAATCACAAGGTGAGAGCCACACACACATACACACATACACACACACACATACACACATACACACACACATACACACATCCACACACACACACACACACACACACACACATCCACACACACACACATACACACACATACACACATACACACACACACATACACACATCCACACACACACACACACACATCCACACATACACACACATACACACACACACATACACACATACACACACACATACACACATACACACACACACACACACACATCCACACACACACACATACACACATCCACACACACACACATACACACATACACACACACATAC